>NW_028321380.1:0-76200 GCF_062004578.1 Staurois parvus | reverse complement strand
TGGGGAGATTTCCTACAGTAGTTTGCGTCTCTGCCCCTCCCACAATGGGGAGATTTCCCCGTAGCAGTTTGCATCTCTGCCCCTCCCACAATGGTGATATGTCCTCGAAGCACTGTGTCTCCCCCACTCCCACAATGCAGAGATTCCCCCCAGTAGTTTGCGTCTCTGCCCCTCCCACAATGCAGAGATTCCCCCCAGTAGTTTGCGTCTCTGCCCCTCCCACAATGCAGAGATTTCCCCCCAGTAGTTTGCGTCTCTGCCCCTCCCACAATGGGGAGATTTCCTACAGTAGTTTGTGTCTCTGCCCCCCCCCCCCCCCACAATGGGGAGATTTCCCTGCAGTAGTTTGCGTCTCTGCCCCTCCCACAATGGGGAGATTTCCTACAGTAGTTTGTGTCTCTGCCCCTCCCACAATGGGGAGATTTCCTACAGTAGTTTGTGTCTCTGCCCCCCCCACAATGGGGAGATTTCCCTGCAGTAGTTTGCGTCTCTGCCCCTCCCACAATGGGGAGATTTCCTACAGTAGTTTGTGTCTCTGCCCCCCCCACAATGGGGAGATTTCCCTGCAGTAGTTTGTGTCTCTGCCCCTCCCACAATGCAGATTCCCCCCAGTAGTTTGTGTCTCTGCCCCTCCCACAATGGGGTGATTTCCCTGCAGTAGTTTGCGTCTCTGCCCCTCCCACAATGGGGGGGGTTCTCTCCCATGAAGCTACAGTACAGAGTTGGCCTTTACATGTTAAAGCGGAATGCCGCACCGCCTCTCTGTAACAAAAACAAATGCAGCCCCTCTATTTTTCACTCACCTTTAAACACGCAGGTTGTGGCCCGGATGGAGCTGAAGTTACTGTGTCCAATAACCTGCAGGAAGAAGAAACCATCAACCACCGTGAACAGCGCTGGTACTCTGTGTGTACCGCCCGGCAGGAGCGCTGAGCACTATACTCACCCCCAGGAGATCATCGTCCACCAATAAGAGCCCCTCAAATCCGCTGGTGTGGTCCAGGACCACTGTGGAGGGTCCAAGGCGGCCCTCTGCCGTCTGATCTGCAGCTCGGAGAAAGCAGAAACCACTTTTAATAACCAATTAGAAATCAGATTTCAGTTAGCGATATGCAGTGAGAGATGAACGGTTGCTAAGGGTTACTGCACCTTTCCTGTGGATTTATGGGCCAATTCCAGAATCTGAATGGTCAGCGCTAAAATTATAACCCAGCAGATTATTTATGAAAGATTTATACTCGCCCGCTTAAATAGTTTTACTCTGTCTGAAGGTAACCATCCGCCTCAAAATGAGAGCTGAGCACACAGTCTTCCAGCACCCGAGTTTACATAACCGTATAACATTATAAAGCGACAAAACTGTGTATATTCCTCTCTGGCCTGGCAGACCAGTCTGTCCACGGGTCTGTGTTCTGGATCAGTGGTCGTTATACAAAAATGGCATTGCCTGGACACCTTTTCTACCACCTCCCTCCCACCCATCCACCCCCAACTGCATCATGCACCTCCTTGCTGCCCTGCCTCAACCCGAGCTCCATGTACCCCTCCCCAATCCCCCATCTGCATCATGCACCTCCTTGCTGCCCTGCCTCAACCCGAGCTCCACGTACCCCTCCCCAACCCCCATCTGCATCATGCACCTCCTTGCTGCCCTACCTCAACCCGAGCTCCATGTACCCCTCCCCAATCCCCCATCTGCGTCATGCACCTCCTTGCTGCCCTACCTCAACCCGAGCTCCATGTACCCCTCCCCAACCCTCATCTGCGTCATGCACCTCCTTGCTGCCCTACCTCAACCCGAGCTCCACGTACCCCTCCCCAATCCTCCATCTGCATCATGCACCTCCTTGCTGCCCTACCTCAACCCGAACTCCATGTACCCCTCCCCAACCCTCATCTCAACTCTGAACCCCTTCCTCTCTACCTGCACCCTCAACTCCCTTGCCTTCCAGAATTAATTTCATTCCTCCTCCACCCTCAGCTGAGTCCTACTCCCCACAGTCTGCACTCTTCACCTTTCTCTCCTCCACCCGCACTCCGCTCTCCGCCTGCACCCTAAAGTCTTCCCCAACCCCTAACTGAACCCTGGGCTCCACTCCACCTGCACTTTGCCCCTTCTCTCCCTCTGCCTGAACCCCGAGTTCATCCCCACCCTCGCCTGAGCCCTCCATGCCTACAATCTCCCACTCTTAGTCTTCATCCGTACACTGTATTCTCTACCCCCTTCCCACTAGCACCCTAATCAACGTCCCTCAGAACCCCTGAACTCCACCCCACCTGCACTTTGCCCCTTCTCTCTCTCTGCCTGAACCCCGAATTCATCCCCCCCACCCTCGCCTGAACCTTCCATGCCTGCACTCTTCCACTCTTCATACGCACACTGTATTCCCCCCATCTGAACCCTGGATCTACCCCCTTCCCACTTGCACCTTAATCAACATCTCTCCCAACCCCTGAACTCCAGGCCAACTGCACTTTCACCCTCCTCTCCTCCTTCTGCACCCCGAAATCCCCCTTCCTTTTCCCCAGCCTTTTTAAACCCTTTTTTATTCGCCCATGCAGGCACTCTCTCTCACTCTTACCCTTCACCCGCACGCTGCATTCCCCCCACCCAAATCCCATCTGAACCCTAGACCCTCCCACTCAGCCTGCACCTTAAAATTCCCCTCCCCCCCCAACTCTCATCTGAAACCTGGACTCAACCAGCCAACCTGCCTACCCCTGAACTCTAGGCCACCTGCACTTTCCCCCTCCCCTCCTCCTGCACCCCGAAATCCCCTTTCCCCCAGCACTCCCCCTCCTATCCTACCCTGGACCCCCCAACCCCACAGCTAGCAAAATAAATCAAACCCCCCCCCCCTACAATATCTCCATATCCAGTCCTGCGAGTCTCCTCACCTGTGTTATCCTCGCTGGACTCCCCAGCAGACAACAACCGATCCAAGCGCTCCTCCAGGTTCTGGAAGGTGAGGGGTTTCCTGGGCACAAAACACAGGGGTGACATGTGACGCATGAAAGAAACACAACAGCGCCCCGACGCCAACAAGCCCGACTAGAACTTAAACGAAGTAGATTACACGTGCTGGACAATGACAAAAACGATGATTACAAATTCAGGGAAAACAGAAAAATACAATTCTAGATGATAATAGCCACATATTCCTAAAGTGGAACTCTGGCCAAAACAGTTTTTTCCTGAATTCTCCAAAACGCAGACAGGGACTGATGAAAACCTTCCTAAAACAGGCAGGAGATCTGCTTTGAAACAGTCCTAATCTGGCCCTATCTTGTGCATGTATGTGAGACGGGTACCTTAGATTGTAAGCTCTTTGGTGGCAGGGACGGATGTAACTGCTGCCTAAATTGTCTGCAATACATAAATGCCTAAAATAAGTAAATATTACATATAAAATCTCACGATGGGGGGGGGGGGTTGACAAAGGCCATCAGTATGCACCCCCGTCTTACCAAAATTCAGACTCTGTGCCTTTCAGCTCCTCTGTGGCCTATGAAGAGGCACCCACAATGCATTGGTGGGCTGTGCAGGCTCCAGACAGAGGTTGGGATTTGCTGTGTTCAGGGGCTCCCAGGCAGCCCAGAGGGGAGCTCTGATAGAACACCTTCTATTACGACTTTATGCAGGGCTCGGCCAACTGTGGCCCCATCATGCCCCTGCCTCTGGGAGTCATGCTTGTAACTGCCAGTCTTGCAATGCCTCATGGGACATGTAGTTCCACAACAGCTGGAGGGCAGCAGTTGCCCTCCACAGCCCTTTTGACAGGTCCCCTGAAAGCATAACTGTTAAATGTGCTACAATGTGACATAAAACATAATTATTATTATTATTATTATTATAATACAGGATTTATGGCGCCAACAGTTTGCTCAGCACTTTACAATATAACGGGAGACAATACAGCAACAATACAGTTCAATACAAGAGGGATAGGAGGGCCTGATCCTGGGAGCTTACAATCTAGGAGGGAGGGGCTGGTGGTACAAAAAGGTAACTGTGGGGGATGGACTGGTAGGAGGAATAGAAGATTCCAGTATTAGCTGAGGGCAGGATAGGCTTCCCTGAAGAGAGAGGTTTTCAGAGTTCACCTAAAAGTGAGCAGAGTAGGGGATAGTCTGATAAATTGGGGTAGAGAGTTCTAGAGGACGGGGGAAGCTCTGGAGAAGAGCATGGGAGGAGGAGACGAGGGAGCTAGAGAGCAGGAGGTCTTGCGAGGAGCGGAGAAGACGGTTTGGGTGATATTTGGAGACAAGATCGGTGATGTAATTTGGGGCAGAGTTATAAATGGTTTTATATGTTATTGCTAGTGTTTTAAATTTTTATCCGTTGGGCAATGGGAAGCCAGTGGAGGGATTGGCAGAGAGGGGTGGAGGACACTGAGTGGAGGGATTGGCAGAGAGGGGTGGAGGACACTGAGTGGAGGGATTGGCAGAGAGGGGTGGAGGACACTGAGTGGAGGCCACTGGAGGGATTGGCAGAGAGGGATGGTGGACACTGAGTGGAGGGATTGGCAGAGAGGGATGGAGGACACTGAGTGGAGGGATTGGCAGAGAGGGGTGGTGGACACTGAGTGGAGGGATTGGCAGAGAGGGATGGAGGACACTGAGTGGAGAGATTGGCAGAGAGGGGTGGAGGACACTGAGTGGAGGCCAGTGGAGGGATTGGCAGAGAGGGATGGAGGACACTGAGTGGAGGTCAGTGGAGGGATTGGCAGAGAGGGATGGAGGACACTGAGTGGAGGTCAGTGGAGGGATTGGCAGAGAGGGATGGAGGACACTGAGTGGAGGCCAGTGGAGGGATTGGCAGAGAGGGATGGAGGACACTGAGTGGAGGCCAGTGGAGGGATTGGCAGAGAGGGGTGGAGGACACTGAGTGGAGGCCAGTGGAGGGATTGGCAGAGAGGGGTGGAGGACACTGAGTGGAGGCCAGTGGAGGGATTGGCAGAGAGGGATGGAGGACACTGGAGGTCAGTGGAGGGATTGGCAGAGAGGGGTGGCAGATGCAGAACGGTTAGTAAGGTGGAGGAGTCTGGCAGCAGCATTCATGATAGCCTGAAGAGGGGATAGCCTGCGATGAGGTTGGCCAATG
Source organism: Staurois parvus (assembly GCF_062004578.1). Lineage (NCBI taxonomy): Eukaryota > Metazoa > Chordata > Amphibia > Anura > Ranidae > Staurois > Staurois parvus. Next base: position 71,096 of record NW_028321380.1, on the reverse strand, counting down.
AGGAGGGAGTTACAATAGTCAAGGCGAGATATAACCAGGGAGGGAATAGGTTGCTTAGTGGTTTCCGGGGTTAGGAAACATAATTACATACCTTATGCAGGCCATACATGGTTCGAATTCCAAATGATTTTTCATCCAAAAATCGAAACGCCGTTTGTTCTGTAATCCGATGTTGCCACCAATGATCTCGAAAATTGGTTGTTTTTCACAAATTTTCCAGCACGCCCAATAAACGAAATGGGGAGGAACCACGAAAATCGGCCGATGCCATTGCCCCACTAACAGAGCGAAAAATCGTCCGAGGGAGGAGAGAGAGCGAAAATCGTTCGGAATTCAAAGCATGTATGGCCTGCATTACTACAGACTAAGTGACATCACTAGAGCTAGGGGTGTGTGTCAGTCTGGAGGAGAGGGGCGTTCCTAGACTGGCTGTGTTTGCATAAGTAACACCCACATGTGATGCTGAGCCTCTATGATTGACAGAACTAATATCCAATAAATGAAAGAGGTGGGTCAGAGACAATCAGGCTGAGGAGGAAAGTGCTAGATGATGTTGGACATCCTTCAGCCAGGAAATGAGGCGGAGCTCTATCTGACTTGCTGCAGCTTCTCATGCACATTGTGAGAAGCTCACAGTGTGCCGTGAAATCAAAGGAAGTCATTTCAGTTCAGGAAAGGATGCCAGCGCAATTGTGCAAGACTGAGAGGTCAGATTTAAATTACTTCTTTCTAAACCAATGAGAGTTTAGATGATGGTCCGACGACATAGTATGACTTATAAATGACTATTTTTTTTCGTGAGAGAAAGAGAATTATTCCTAAAATAAAAAAAAAGTTAAATAAAGCAGAGTGTGGAGGATTGTTATTCTTGTCCCCAGACAGGAAGAGGTTAATGGGACATGAGGGGTGTCACTGGGACACGAGGGGTGTCACTGGGACACGAGGGGTGTCACTGGGACACGAGGGGTGTCACTGGGACACGAGGGGTGTCACTGGGACACGCACACGGCAGCTGGGCGACTCCTCTGTGTAAGGGGAGAGCGGGGATAAAGTGGAGTATTTATAGATGTGATGATATGCTGGCCACAGGCAGTCATTTCTGGACAGAGGGCGGAATCCAAGAGTGGTGACACTCAGCGCCTCTCCGCACTCAATCACAATCTGCGACATGTGGATGCTCGCAGTCTTGGCGTCCCCACCCCCGGAATCAGGTCACATGACTGTCTGACCCGGAATTATTGGAATTTGAAAATGCTTTTTCTCAGTTCTAGTCATCTAAGGGGGGGGGGGGGGGGAATCAGCGTCATCCAGCTGAAGCTCCTCCAGCAAGTTTATTACTGGTACATATGGTGAGTACCACAGGAACAGTTGCAGGTCTCTTTGCTCCACTTGCAACAGTTTCTTCAGAGGGAAATAGAAACTGACATGAGTTCTAAATCGAATGAACCAAGGAATCGTGGGGAGAGCTGCCCCGGATCCCGCCAGATTGTACCTGGTGCGCAGGATGTGAAAACGGTCAGCTGGTAACCTGGCAATCAGCTCAGACGCCCCCCTCTGCCCGTGCAGTGAACACACTGCATAAGCAGAGCCTGCATATACGGTACGCATGGAAAGCTGCTTTCCCTGTCTATAAGCCCAACTTTTAACCCCAGCAATTGCAGGGTTAACAGTCTTACTCCTCCCACTGAGCAAGGGTAGGTAGGGGCAGATAGAGGGAGGCGTAGAAAGCAGCCAGACTTACTCTGCCTCCCTCTGTCTGTCCGCCCCCATCCCCCTCCCTCTTGCTCAGCTGAGAGCAAGGAGGAGAGCAGAGATCCAGAGAGAGCAGAGTGAAAGAGAGCACACGAGTGCTGAGATAGTGCGCACAGAGAGAGAGCGCGAGAGGGAGGAGAGAGCGCGGGCACAGAGAGAGAGCGAGAGGGAGCACGAGAGGGAGGAGAGGGAGCACGAGAGGGAGGAGAGAGAGCACGAGAGGGAGGAGAGAGAGCACGAGAGGGAGGAGAGAGAGCACGAGAGGGAGGAGAGGGAGCGCACAGAGAGAGAGAGCACGAGATGGATGAGAGAGAGCGAGAGAGGGAGGAGAGAGCGCACGCGCAGAGAGAGAGCGCACGCGCAGAGAGAGAGCGCACGCGCAGAGAGAGAGCGCACGCGCAGAGAGAGAGCGAGAGGGAGGAGAGAGAGCGTGCGCAGAGAGAGCGAGAGGGAGGGGAGAGCGCGCCCGCAGAGAGAGAGCGAGAGGGAGGGGAGAGCGCGCCCGCAGAGAGAGAGAGAGCGAGAGGGAGGGGAGAGCGCGCCCGCAGAGAGAGAGAAAGCGAGAGGGAGGGGAGAGCGCGCCCGCAGAGAGAGAGAGAGCGAGAGAGAGGGGAGAGCGCGCCCGCAGAGAGAGAGAGAGCGAGAGGGAGGGGAGAGCGCGCCCGCAGAGAGAGAGAGAGCGAGAGGGGGGAGAGAGAGCGAGAGGGGGGAGAGAGAGCGAGAGGGGGGAGAGAGAGCGAGAGGGGGGGAGAGAGAGCGAGAGGGGGGAGAGAGAGCGAGAGGGGGGAGAAAGAGCGAGAGGGGGGAGAGAGCGCCCGCAGAGAGAGAGCGAGAGGGAGGAGAGAGCGCCCGCAGAGAGAGCGCGCGAGGGAGGAGAGAGCGCCCGCACAGAGAGAGCGCGCGAGGGAGGAGAGAGCGCCCGCACAAAGAGAGCGCGCGAGGGAGGAGAGAGCGCCCGCACAGAGAGAGCGCGCGAGGGAGGAGAGAGCGCCCGCACAGAGAGGGCGCGAGGGAGGAGAGAGCGCCCACACAGAGAGAGCGCGCGAGGGAGGAGAGAGCACGCGAGGGAGGAGAGAGCACGCGAGGGAGGAGAGAGCACGCGAGGGAGGAGAGAGCGCCCGCACACAGAGAGCGCGCGAGGGAGGAGAGAGCGCCCGCACAGAGAGAGCGCGCGAGGGAGGAGAGAGCGCCCGCACAGAGAGAGCGCGCGAGGTAGGAGAGAGCGCGAGGGAGGAGAGAGCGCCCGCACAGAGAGAGCGCGCGAGGGAGGAGAGAGCGCCCGCACAGAGAGAGCGCGCGAGGGAGGAGAGAGAGCGCCCGCAGAGAGAGCGCGCGAGGGAGGAGAGAGAGCGCCCGCAGAGAGAGAGCGCGCGAGGGAGGAGAGAGAGCGCCCGCAGAGAGAGAGCGCGCGAGGGAGGAGAGAAAGCGCGCAGAGAGAGAGCGCGCGAGGGAGGAGAGACAGCGCGCACAGATAGAGAGCGCGCGAGGGAGGAGAGCGCGCACAGATAGAGCGCGCGAGGGAGGAGAGAGAGCGCGCAGAGAGAGCGTGCGAGGGAGGAGAGAGAGCGCGCAGAGAGAGAGCGTGCGAGGGAGGAGAGAGAGCGCGCAGAGAGCGCGCGCAGATTGAGAGCGCGCGAGGGAGGAGAGAGAGGGCGCAGAGAGAGCGCGCGAGGGAGGAGAGAGAGCGCGCAGAGAGAGAGCGCGCGAGGGAGGAGAGAGCACGCGCACAGAGAGAGCGCGCGAGGGAGGAGAGAGAGCGCGCGAGGGAGGAGAGAGCACGCGCACAGAGAGAGCGCGCGAGGGAGGAGAGAGAGCGCGCACAGAGAGAGCGCGCGAGGGAGGAGAGAGAGCGCGCAGAGAGAGAGCGCGCGAGGGAGGAGAGAGAGCGCGCACAGAGAGAGAGCGCGCGAGGGAGGAGAGAGAGCGCGCACAGAGAGAGAGCGCGCGAGGGAGGAGAGAGAGCGCGCACAGAGAGAGAGCGCGCACAGATAGAGAGCGCGCAAGGGGGGAGAGAGAGCGCGCACAGAGAGAGCGCGCGAGAGGGGGGAGAGAGAGCGCGCACAGAGAGAGCGCGCGAGAGGGGGAGAGAGAGCGCACACAGAGAGAGCGCGCACAGAGAGAGCGCGCGAGAGGGGGAGAGAGAGCGCGCACAGAGAGAGCGCGCGAGAGGGGGGAGAGAGAGCGCGCACGGAGAGAGCGCGCGAGAGGGGGGAGAGAGAACGCGCACAGAGAGAGCGCGCGAGAGGGGGAGAGAGAGCGCGCACAGAGAGAGCGCGCGAGAGGGGGAGAGAGAGCGCGCACAGAGAGAGCGCGCGCGAGAGGGGGGAGAGAGAGCGCACAGAGAGAGCGCGCGCGAGAGGGGGGAGAGAGAGCGCGCACAGAGAGAGAGCGCGCGAGAGGGGGGAGAGAGAGCGCGCACAGAGAGAGCGCGCGAGAGGGGGGAGAGAGAGCGCGCACAGAGAGAGCGCGCGAGAGGGGGGAGAGAGAGCGCGCACAGAGAGAGCGCGCGAGAGGGGGGAGAGAGAGCACGCACAGAGAGAGCGCGCGAGAGGGGGGAGAGAGAGCGCGCACAGAGAAAGAGTGAGAGGGAGGAGAGAGAGAGAGAGCACATATAAAAAGAGCAAGATGGAGGAGAAAGAGAAAGGGAAGAGCGAGCACACAGGAAAAAGAAAGAGTGTGAGAGGGAGGAGAGAGAGCGAGAAGGAGGAGAAAGAGAAAGGAAAAGAGTATGCAGGAGGACAAAGCATGAGAGGTAGGAGAGAGAGCACACAGAGAAAGAGCAAGAGGGGGGAGAAAGGAAGAGAGAGCACACAGAAGGAAAGAGAGAACGTGAGAGGGAGAAGAGAGAGAGAAAAGGAAGAGACAGCAAGCAGGAGGAGAGCGCGCACACAGAGAAAGAGCAAGAGGGAGGAGAAAGAGAGAAAGAGTGCCCAGAGAGAGGAGAGTGTGCGAGAAAAGAAAGAATGCACAGAATGCGGGAGAGAGAATAAAAAAAAGCAAGAGATGCACAGAAGAAGGGAAGGGAGAAGAGGGCAAAGGCGAGAGGGAGGAGAGTGCATGCAGAGAAAGAGAAAAAGACACTCAGAAAGAAATGGGGCAGGGGGAGAGAGGAGAGGAAAATAGAAAGACACACAGAAAAGAAGGGAAGGGAGGAGAGAGAAAGGGGGGAGAGAGAGAAAGGGGGGAGAGAGAGAAGGGGGGAGAGAGAGAAGGGGGGAGAGAGAGAGGGGGGGAGAGAGAGGGGGGGAGAGGGGGAGGGGAGAGAGGGGGGAGAGAGGATAGAGAGGGGGGAGAGGGGGAGGGGTGTGTGAAAGAGATAAAGGGGTGTGAGAGAGCGAGCGAGAGAAAGGGGGGTGTGAGAGAGCGAGCGAGAGAGAGAAAGGGGGGTGTGAGAGAGCGAGAGAGAGAAAGGGGGAGAGAGAGGGGGGGTGTGAGAAAGAAAGGGGGGTGGGAGAGAGTGAGCGAGAGAGAAAGGGGGGGGGAGAGAGTGAGCGAGAAAGAAAGGGGGGGGGAGAGAGTGAGCGAGAAAGAAAGGGGGTGGGAGAGAGTGAGCGAGAGAGAAAGGGGGGTGGGAGAGAGTGAGCGAGAGAGAAAGGGGGGTGGAGAGAGTGAGCGAGAGAGAAAGGGGGGTGGGGAGAGAGTGAGCGAGAGAGAAAGGGGGGTGGGAGAGAGTGAGCGAGAGAGAAAGGGGGGTGGGAGAGAGGGGGGAGAGTGAGCGAGAGAGGAGAAGGGGGGAGGGCGCGAGAGAGAGGGGGGGGAGGGGCGAGAGAGAGAGAGAGAGGGGGGGAGGGCGCGAGAGAGAGAGAGAGAGAGGGGGGAGGGCGCGAGAGAGAGAGAGAGAGAGGGGGGGAGGGCGCGAGAGAGAGAGAGAAGGGGGGAGGGCGCGAGAGAGAGAGAGAAGGGGGGAGGGCGCGAGAGAGAGAGAGAAGGGGGGAGGGCGCGAGAGAGAGAAGGGCGCGAGAGAGAGAGAGAAGGGCGCGAGAGAGAGAGAGAAGGGGGGAGGGCGCGAGAGAGAGAGAGAAGGGCGCGAGAGAGAGAGAGAAGGGCGCGAGAGAGAGAGAGAAGGGGGGAGGGCGCGAGAGAGAGAGAGAAGGGGGGAGGGCGCGAGAGAGAGAGAGAAGGGGGGAGGGCGCGAGAGAGAGAGAGAAGGGGGGAGGGCGCGAGAGAGAGAGAAGGGGGGAGAGAGAGCGAGAGGGGGGAGAGAGAGCGAGAGGGGGGGAGAGAGAGCGAGAGGGGGGAGAGAGAGCGAGAGGGGGAGAGAGAGAGCGAGAGGGGGAGAGAGAGAGCGAGAGGGGGAGAGAGAGAGCGAGAGGGGGAGAGAGAGAGCGAGAGGGGGAGAGAGAGAGCGAGAGGGGGAGAGAGAGCGAGAGGGGGGAGAAAGAGCGAGAGGGGGGAGAAAGAGCGAGAGGGGGGAGAAAGAGCGAGAGGGGGGAGAAAGAGCGAGAGGGGGGAGAGAGCGCCCGCAGAGAGAGAGAGCGAGAGGGAGGAGAGAGCGCCCGCAGAGAGAGCGCGCGAGGGAGGAGAGAGCGCCCGCACAGAGAGAGCGCGCGAGGGAGGAGAGAGCGCCCGCACAGAGAGAGCGCGCGAGGGAGGAGAGAGCGCCCGCACAGAGAGAGCGCGCGAGGGAGGAGAGAGCGCCCGCACAGAGAGAGCGCGCGAGGGAGGAGAGAGCGCCCGCACAGAGAGAGCGCGCGAGGGAGGAGAGAGCGCCCGCACAGAGAGCGCGCGCGAGGGAGGAGAGAGCGCCCGCACAGAGAGAGCGCGCGAGGGAGGAGAGAGCGCCCGCACAGAGAGAGCGCGCGAGGGAGGAGAGAGCGCCCGCACAGAGAGAGCGCGCGAGGGAGGAGAGAGCGCGCGAGGGAGGAGAGAGCGCCCGCACACAGAGAGCGCGCGAGGGAGGAGAGAGCGCCCGCACACAGAGAGCGCGCGAGGGAGGAGAGAGCGCCCGCACAGAGAGAGCGCGCGAGGGAGGAGAGAGCGCCCGCACAGAGAGAGAGCGCGAGGGAGGAGAGAGCGCCCGCACAGAGAGAGCGCGCGAGGGAGGAGAGAGCGCGCCCGCAGAGAGAGAGCGCGCGAGGGAGGAGAGAGCGCGCCCGCAGAGAGAGAGCGCGCGAGGGAGGAGAGAGCGCGCCCGCAGAGAGAGAGCGCGCGAGGGAGGAGAGAGCGCGCCCGCAGAGAGAGAGCGCGCGAGGGAGGAGAGAGAGCGCCCGCAGAGAGAGCGCGCGAGGGAGGAGAGAGAGCGCGCAGAGAGAGAGCGCGCAGAGAGAGAGCGCGCGAGGGAGGAGAGAGAGCGCGCAGAGAGAGAGCGCGCAGAGAGCGCGCAGAGAGAGAGCGCGCGAGGGAGGAGAGAGAGCGCGCAGAGAGAGCGCGCGCAGATTGAGAGCGCGCGAGGGAGGAGAGAGAGCGCGCAGAGAGAGAGCGCGCAGAGAGAGCGCGCGAGGGAGGAGAGAGAGCGCGCAGAGAGAGAGCGCGTGCGAGGGAGGAGAGAGAGCGCGAGGGAGGAGAGAGCGCGCGAGGGAGGAGAGAGAGCGCGCGAGGGAGGAGAGAGCACGCGCACAGAGAGAGCGCGCGAGGGAGGAGAGAGAGCGCGCACAGATAGAGCGCGCGAGGGAGGAGAGAGAGCGCGCACAGAGAGAGAGCGCGCGAGGGAGGAGAGAGAGCGCGCACAGAGAGAGCGCACGAGGGAGGAGAGAGAGCGCGCACAGATAGAGAGCGCGAGGGAGGAGAGAGAGCGCGCACAGATAGAGCGCGCGAGGGAGGAGAGAGAGCGCGCACAGAGAGAGAGCGCGCAAGGGGGGAGAGAGAGCGCGCAAGGGGGGAGAGAGAGCGCGCACAGAGAGAGCGCGCGAGAGGGGGGAGAGAGAGCGCGCACAGAGAGAGCGCGCGAGAGGGGGGAGAGAGAGCGCGCACAGAGAGAGCGCGCGAGAGGGGGGAGAGAGCGCGCACAGAGAGAGCGCGCGAGAGGGGGAGAGAGAGCGCGCACAGAGAGAGCGCGCACAGAGAGAGAGCGCGAGAGGGGGGAGAGAGAGCGCGCACAGAGAGAGCACGCGAGAGGGGGGAGAGAGAGCGCGCACAGAGAGAGCGCGCGAGAGGGGGAGAGAGAGCGCGCACAGAGAGAGCGCGCGAGAGGGGGAGAGAGAGCGCGCACAGAGAGAGCGCGCGAGAGGGGGAGAGAGAGCGCGCACAGAGAGAGCGCGCGAGAGGGGGGAGAGAGAGCGCGCACAGAGAGAGCGCGCGAGAGGGGGGAGAGAGAGCGCGCACAGAGAGAGCGCGCGAGAGGGGGAGAGAGAGCGCGCACAGAGAGAGCGCGCGCGAGAGGGGGGAGAGAGAGCGCGCACAGAGAGAGCGCGCGCGAGAGGGGGGAGAGAGAGAGAGCGCGCGAGAGGGGGGGGAGAGAGCGCGCACAGAGAGAGCGCGCGAGAGGGGGGAGAGAGAGCGCGCACAGAGAAAGAGTGAGAGGGAGGAGAGAGAGAGAGAGAGAGAGAGAGCACATATAAAAAGAGCAAGATGGAGGAGAAAGAGAAAGGAAGAGCGAGCACACAGGAAAAAGAAAGAGTGTGAGAGGGAGGAGAGAGAGCGAGAAGGAGGAGAAAGAGAAAGGAAAAGAGTATGCAGGAGGACAAAGCATGAGAGGTAGGAGAGAGAGCACACAGAGAAAGAGCAAGAGGGGGGAGAAAGGAAGAGAGAGCACACAGAAGGAGAGAGAGAACGTGAGAGGGAGAAGAGAGAGAGAAAAGGAAGAGACAGCAAGCAGGAGGAGAGCGCGCACACAGAGAAAAAGCAAGATGGAGGAAAAAGAGAAAGGCAGAGAGAGCACACAGGAGGAGAGAGAGCACACAGAGAAAGAGCAAGAGGGAGGAGAAAGAGAGAAAGAGTGCCCAGAGAGAGGAGAGTGTGCGAGAAAAGAAAGAATGCACAGAATGCGGGAGAGAGAATAAAAAAAAGCAAGCGATGCACAGAAGAAGGGAAGGGAGAAGAGGGCAAAGGCGAGAGGGAGGAGAGTGCATGCAGAGAAAGAGAAAAAGACACTCAGAAAGAAATGGGGCAGGGGGAGAGAGGAGAGGAAAATAGAAAGACACACAGAAAAGAAGGGAAGGGAGGAGAGAGAAAGGGGGGAGAGAGAGAAGGGGGGAGAGAGAGAGGGGGGGGAGAGGGGGAGGGGAGAGGGGGGGGGGAGAGGGGGAGGGGAGAGAGGGGGGAGAGAGGATAGAGAGGGGGGAGAGGGGGAGGGGTGTGTGAAAGAGATAAAGGGGTGTGAGAGAGCGAGCGAGAGAGAGAAAGGGGGGTGTGAGAGAGCGAGCGAGAGAAAGGGGGAGAGAGAGGGGGGGTGTGAGAAAGAAAGGGGGGTGGGAGAGAGTGAGCGAGAGAGAAAGGGGGGGGGGAGAGAGGGGGGAGAGAAAGGGGGGTGTGAGAGAGAAAGGGGGGTGGGAGAGAGTGAGCGAGAGAGAAAGGGGGGTGGGAGAGAGTGAGCGAGAGAGAAAGGGGGGTGGGAGAGAGTGAGCGAGAGAGAAAGGGGGGTGGGAGAGAGTGAGCGAGAGAGAAAGGGGGGTGGGAGAGAGTGAGCGAGAGAGAAAGGGGGGTGGGAGAGAGGGGGGAGAGTGAGCGAGAGAGGAGAAGGGGGGAGGGCGCGAGAGAGAGAGAGAGGGGGGAGGGCGCGAGAGAGAGAGAGAGGGGGGGAGGGCGCGAGAGAGAGAGAGAAGGGGGGAGGGCGCGAGAGAGAGAGAGAAGGGGGAGGGCGCGAGAGAGAGAGAGAAGGGGGGAGGGCGCAGAGAGAGAGAGAAGGGGGGTGGGCGCGAGAGAGAGCGAGAGGGGGGGAGAGAGAGCGAGAGGGGGGAGAGAGAGCGAGAGGGGGGAGAGAGAGCGAGAGGGGGGGAGAGAGCGAGAGGGGGGGGGAGAGAGCGAGAGGGGGGAGAGAGAGGGGGAGGGAGAGAGCGAGAGGGGGAGGGAGAGCGAGAGGGGGAGAGAGAGCGAGAGGGGGGAGAGAGAGCGAGAGGGGGGGAGAGAGAGCGAGAGGGGGGAGAAAGAGCGAGAGGGGGGAGAAAGAGCGAGAGGGGGGAGAAAGAGCGAGAGGGGGGAGAAAGAGCGAGAGGGGGGAGAAAGAGCGAGAGGGGGGAGAAAGAGCGAGAGGGGGGAGAAAGAGCGAGAGGGGGGAGAAAGAGCGAGAGGGGGGAGAGAGCGCCCGCAGAGAGAGAGAGCGAGAGGGAGGAGAGAGCGCCCGCAGAGAGAGCGCGCGAGGGAGGAGAGAGCGCCCGCACAGAGAGAGCGCGCGAGGGAGGAGAGAGCGGCCCGCACAGAGAGAGCGCGCGAGGGAGGAGAGAGCGCCCGCACAGAGAGAGCGCGCGAGGGAGGAGAGAGCGCCCGCACAGAGAGAGCGCGCGAGGGAGGAGAGAGCGCCCGCACAGAGAGAGCGCGCGAGGGAGGAGAGAGCGCCCGCACAGAGAGAGCGCGCGAGGGAGGAGAGAGCGCCCGCACAGAGAGAGCGCGCGAGGGAGGAGAGAGCGCCCGCACACAGAGAGCGCGCGAGGGAGGAGAGAGCGCCCGCACACAGAGAGCGCGCGAGGGAGGAGAGAGCGCCCGCACACAGAGAGCGCGCGAGGGAGGAGAGAGCGCCCGCACACAGAGAGCGCGCGAGGGAGGAGAGAGCGCCCGCACACAGAGAGCGCGCGAGGGAGGAGAGAGCGCCCGCACACAGAGAGCGCGCGAGGGAGGAGAGAGCGCCCGCACACAGAGAGCGCGCGAGGGAGGAGAGAGCGCCCGCACACAGAGAGCGCGCGAGGGAGGAGAGAGCGCCCGCACACAGAGAGCGCGCGAGGGAGGAGAGAGCGCCCGCACAGAGAGAGCGCGCGAGGGAGGAGAGAGCGCGAGGGAGGAGAGAGCGCGCGAGGGAGGAGAGAGCGCCCGCACAGAGAGAGCGCGCGAGGGAGGAGAGAGCGCGCCCGCAGAGAGAGAGCGCGCGCGAGGGAGGAGAGAGCGCGCCCGCAGAGAGAGAGCGCGCGAGGGAGGAGAGAGAGCGCGCGAGGGAGGAGAGAGAGCGCCCGCAGAGAGAGAGCGCGCGAGGGAGGAGAGAGAGCGCGCGAGGGAGGAGAGAGAGCGCCCGCAGAGAGAGAGCGCGCGAGGGAGGAAAGAGAGCGCGCAGAGAGAGAGCGCGCAGAGAGAGAGCGCGCGAGGGAGGAGAGAGAGCGCGCAGAGAGAGAGCGCGCAGAGAGAGAGCGTGCGAGGGAGGAGAGAGAGCGCGCAGAGAGAGCGCACGCAGATTGAGAGCGCGCGAGGGAGGAGAGAGAGCGCGCGAGGGAGGAGAGAGAGCGCGCAGAGAGAGAGCGCGCGCGAGGGAGGAGCGAGAGCGCGCGAGGGAGGAGAGAGCACGCGAGGGAGGAGAGAGCGCGCGAGGGAGGAGAGAGAGCGCGCGAGGGAGGAGAGAGCGCGCGCACAGAGAGAGCGCGCGAGGGAGGAGAGAGAGCGCGTACAGATAGAGCGCGCGAGGGAGGAGAGAGAGCGCGCACAGAGAGAGAGCGCGCAAGGGAGGAGAGAGAGCGCGTACAGATAGAGCGCGCGAGGGAGGAGAGAGCGCGCACAGAGAGAGAGCGCGCGAGGGAGGAGAGAGAGCGCGCACAGAGAGAGAGCGCGCGAGGGAGGAGAGAGAGCGCGCACAGAGAGAGAGCGCGCGAGGGAGGAGAGAGAGCGCGCACAGAGAGAGAGCGCGCAAGGGGGGAGAGAGAGCGCGCACAGAGAGAGAGCGCGCAAGGGGGGAGAGAGAGCGCGCACAGAGAGAGAGCGCGCAAGGGGGGAGAGAGAGCGCGCACAGAGAGAGCGCGCGAGAGGGGGAGAGAGAGCGCGCACAGAGAGAGCGCGCGAGAGGGGGGAGAGAGCGCGCACAGAGAGAGCGCGCGAGAGGGGGGAGAGAGAGCGCGCACAGAGAGAGCGCGCGAGAGGGGGGAGAGAGAGCGCACACAGAGAGAGCGCACACAGAGAGAGCGCACACAGAGAGAGCGCACACAGAGAGAGCGCACACAGAGAGAGCGCACACAGAGAGAGAGCGCGAGAGGGGGGAGAGAGAGCGCGCGCGAGGGAGGAGAGAGAGCGCGCACAGAGAGAGCGCGCGAGGGAGGAGAGAGAGCGCGCGAGGGAGGAGAGAGAGCGCGCACAGAGAGAGAGCGCGCACAGAGAGAGCGCGCGAGAGGGGGAGAGAGAGCGCGCACAGAGAGAGCGCGCGAGAGGGGGGAGAGAGCGCGCACAGAGAGAGCGCGCGAGAGGGGGGAGAGAGCGCGCACAGAGAGAGCGCGCGAGAGGGGGGAGAGAGAGCGCGCACAGAGAGAGCGCGCGAGAGGGGGGAGAGAGAGCGCACACAGAGAGAGCGCACACAGAGAGAGCGCACACAGAGAGAGAGCGCGCACAGAGAGAGCACGCGAGAGGGGGGAGAGAGAGCGCGCACAGAGAGAGCGCGCGAGAGGGGGAGAGAGAGCGCGCACAGAGAGAGCGCGCGAGAGGGGGGAGAGAGAGCGCGCAGAGAGAGCGCGCGAGAGGGGGGAGAGAGAGCGCGCACAGAGAGAGCGCGCGAGAGGGGGGAGAGAGAGCGCGCACAGAGAGAGCGCGCGAGAGGGGGGAGAGAGCGCGCACAGAGAGAGCGCGCGAGAGGGGGGAGAGAGAGCGCGCACAGAGAGAGCGCGCGAGAGGGGGAGAGAGAGCGCGCACAGAGAGAGCGCGCGCGAGAGGGGGAGAGAGAGCGCGCACAGAGAGAGCGCGCGCGAGAGGGGGGAGAGAGAGCGCGCACAGAGAGAGAGCGCGCAAGGGGGGAGAGAGAGAGCGCGCGAGAGGGGGGGGAGAGAGCGCGCACAGAGAGAGCGCGCGAGAGGGGGGAGAGAGAGCGCGCACAGAGAGAGCGCGCGAGAGGGGGGAGAGAGAGCGCGCACAGAGAGAGCGCGCGAGAGGGGGGAGAGAGAGCACGCACAGAGAGAGCGCGCGAGAGGGGGGAGAGAGAGCGCGCACAGAGAAAGAGTGAGAGGGAGGAGAGAGAGAGAGAGAGAGAGCACATATAAAAAGAGCAAGATGGAGGAGAAAGAGAAAGGAAGAGCGAGCACACAGGAAAAAGAAAGAGTGTGAGAGGGAGGAGAGAGAGCGAGAAGGAGGAGAAAGAGAAAGGAAAAGAGTATGCAGGAGGACAAAGCATGAGAGGTAGGAGAGAGAGCACACAGAGAAAGAGCAAGAGGGGGGAGAAAGGAAGAGAGAGCACACAGAAGGAGAGAGACCGTGAGAGGGAGAAGAGAGAGAGAAAAGGAAGAGACAGCAAGCAGGAGGAGAGCGCGCACACAGAGAAAAAGCAAGATGGAGGAAAAAGAGAAAGGCAGAGAGAGCACACAGGAGGAGAGAGAGCACACAGAGAAAGAGCAAGAGGGAGGAGAAAGAGAGAAAGAGTGCCCAGAGAGAGGAGAGTGTGCGAGAAAAGAAAGAATGCACAGAATGCGGGAGAGAGAATAAAAAAAAGCAAGCGATGCACAGAAGAAGGGAAGGGAGAAGAGGGCAAAGGCGAGAGGGAGGACAGTGCATGCAGAGAAAGAGAAAAAGACACTCAGAAAGAAATGGGGCAGGGGGAGAGAGGAGAGGAAAATAGAAAGACACACAGAAAAGAAGGGAAGGGAGGAGAGAGAAAGGGGGGAGAGAGAGAAGGGGGGGAGAGAGAAAGGGGGGAGAGAGAGAAGGGGGGAGAGAGAAAGGGGGGAGAGAGAGAAGGGGGGAGAGAGAGAGGGGGGGGGAGAGAGGGGGGAGAGAGGATAGAGAGGGGGGAGAGGGGGAGGGGTGTGTGAAAGAGATAAAGGGGTGTGAGAGAGCGAGCGAGAGAGAGAAAGGGGGGTGTGAGAGAGCGAGCGAGAGAGAGAAAGGGGGGTGTGAGAGAGCGAGAGAGAGAAAGGGGGAGAGAGAGGGGGGGTGTGAGAAAGAAAGGGGGGTGGGAGAGAGTGAGCGAGAGAGAAAGGGGGGGGGAGAGAGGGGGGAGAGAAAGGGGGGTGTGAGAAAGAAAGGGGGGTGGGAGAGAGTGAGCGAGAGAGAAAGGGGGGTGGGAGAGAGTGAGCGAGAGAGAAAGGGGGGTGGGAGAGAGTGAGCGAGAGAGAAAGGGGGGTGGGAGAGAGTGAGCGAGAGAGAAAGGGGGTGGGAGAGAGTGAGCGAGAGAGAAAGGGGGGTGGGAGAGAGTGAGCGAGAGAGAAAGGGGGGTGGGAGAGAGGGGGGAGAGTGAGCGAGAGAGGAGAAGGGGGGAGGGCGCGAGAGAGAGAGAGGGGGGGAGGGCGCGAGAGAGAGAGAGAAGGGGGGAGGGCGCGAGAGAGAGAGAGAAGGGGGGAGGCGCGAGAGAGAGAGAGAAGGGGGGAGGGCGCGAGAGAGAGAGAGAGAAGGGGGGAGGGCGCGAGAGAGAGAGAGAGAGAAGGGGGGAGGGCGCGAGAGAGAGAGAGAGAGAAGGGGGGAGGGCGCGAGAGAGAGAGAGAGAGAAGGGGGGAGGGCGCGAGAGAGAGAGAGAGAGAAGGGGGGAGGGCGCGAGAGAGAGAGAGAGAGAAGGGGGGAGGGCGCGAGAGAGAGAGAGAGAGAAGGGGGGAGGGCGCGAGAGAGAGAAGGGGGGAGGGCGCGAGAGAGAGAAGGGGGAGGGCGCGAGAGAGAGAGAGAGAGAAGGGGGGAGGGCGCGAGAGAGAGAGAGAGAGAAGGGGGGAGGGCGCGAGAGAGAGAGAGAAGGGGGGAGGGCGCGAGAGAGAGAGAGAGAGAAGGGGGGAGGGCGCGAGAGAGAGAGAGAAGGGGGGAGGGCGCGAGAGAGAGAGAGAGAGAAGGGGGGAGGGCGCGAGAGAGAGAGAGAAGGGGGGAGGGCGCGAGAGAGAGAGAAGGGGGGAGGGCGCGAGAGAGAGAGAGAAGGGGGGAGGGCGCGAGAGAGAGAGAGAAGGGGGGAGGGCGCGAGAGAGAGAGAGAAGGGGGGAGGGCGCGAGAGAGAGAGAGAAGGGGGGAGGGCGCGAGAGAGAGAGAGAAGGGGGGAGGGCGCGAGAGAGAAGGGGGGAGGGCGCGAGAGAGAGAGAGAAGGGGGGAGGGCGCGAGAGAGAGAGAGAAGGGGGGAGCGCGCGAGAGAGAAGGGGGGAGAGCGCGAGAGAGCGTGAGAGAGCGCGAGAGAGCGTGAGAGCGAGAGAGCGTGAGAGCGAGAGAGCGAGAAGGGGGGGTGAGAGAAAAGGGGGAGAGAAGGGGGGGGGTGAGAGAAAAGGGGGAGAGAAGGGGGGGGTGAGAGAAAAGGGGGAGAGAAGGGGGGTGAGAGAGAAGGGGGGGCGAGAGAGAAGGGGGGGCGAGAGAGAAGGGGGGCGAGAGAGAAGGGGGGGCGAGAGAGAAGGGGGGGCGAGAGAGAAGGGGGGTGCGAGAGAGAAGGGGGGCGCGAGAGAGAAGGGGGGAGAGAGAAAAAGACACACAAGGAAGAAGGTAAGGGAGGAGAGAGAAACCGTGGGATGGAGGGATGGGATGGATGGGATGGGGGGATGGGCAGAAGGAGAGGAAGGATGGATAATATAATTGTATTTACCAGAATTAGACAAATACCTCAAATATAATAATTTGCCCAAAATCCTGTTGGGTATAAAACAAGATTCTGCCTCCCCGTGTAACTGACAGTCCAGGAAGCAGCAATGAATGACGTCATCATGCGGCAGCGCCTGGGTTTACCTGTATGCAGCACCATGCTGAGCGCCATCATTCCCCGGGAATATGCGGTGCAGATACTGACTCAGGAGCCGCTCGTTCACAATTCCTGGAACAGAGAGGAAATATCACCAACACAGCTCCTGGTATCACTGAATGAGCCCCAAACCAGGCTGAGAACCCCATGAGATCCCAACGTTACAATGTATAGTCTGTGTGTGCCGTCAATTATAACTAAAAGAATAATGAACAATATATGATGTGATTGTGCTGCCCGTCCATTTATTTTGAAAGATAATTTCCCATCAGGAATGTCTATTATGGGTTGTCAGCACCTCGGATTGAAGGATCGCACAAACAATGAAATGATCGGGAACTGTGTACATCAATGGACTCCGACCGGCAGGTGACATCGGGGGGGGGGGGGGGGGGGGTTCTCTGTGCGCTCAACTAACTGGTTGGGGCTGATTTTTTGTTTTTTGAGACCCTGAATGCGAATCCTCACTCTCAGAAAACATTTCCTGTAATGTGTCACCGTTACAGGAAGTGACCCTGTGTCTCTGGTGTCACCATTACGGGAAGTGTCTCTTGTGTCACCGTTACAAGAAGTGGCTCTTGTGTCGCCATTGCAGAAAGTGGCTCTTGTGTCACCTCTGCAGGACGTGTCCCTTTGTCTCTGCTGTCACCATTACAGGAAGTGACCCTGTGTCTCTGGTGTCACCATTATGGGAAGTGTCTCTCGTGTCACCGTTACAGGAAGTGTCTCTTGTGTCGCCATCGCAGAAAGTGGCTCGTGTCACCTCTGCAGGACGTGTCCCTTTGTCTCTGCTGTCACCATTACAGGAAGTGACTCTGTGTCTCTGGTGTCACCATTACAGGAAGTGACCGTGTCTCTGGTGTCGCCATTATGGGAAGTGTCCCTGTGTCTCTGGTGTCACCATTATGGGAAGTGTCTCTCGTGTCACCGTTACAGGAAGTGTCTCTTGTGTCGCCATCGCAGAAAGTGGCTCGTGTCACCTCTGCAGGACGTGTCCCTTTGTCTCTGCTGTCACCATTACAGGAAGTGACTCTGTGTCTCTGGTGTCACCATTACAGGAAGTGACCGTGTCTCTGGTGTCGCCATTACGGGAAGTGTCTCGTGTCACTGTTACAGGAAGTGACCCTGTGTCTCTGGTGTCACCAAGACACACTTCCCATAATGGTGACACCGGAGACACAGGGAGACTTCCTGTAATGATGACACAAGAGACACTTCCTGTAATGGTGACAGCAGAGACAAAGGGCCACGTCCTGCAGAGGTGACACAAGAGCCACTTTCTGCAATGACGACACAAGAGACACAGGGACACTTCCTGTAACGGTGACACAAGAGACACAGGAACACTTCTTGGAATGGTGACACCATAGAGGCGCATCACCTACAGCAATGGGGACACAAAGGATGCAGGAGCACTTCCTGCAAATGTGATAAAGATGTGATGGAGATCCATTTCCTGCACAGATGACACCAGAGATACAGGGACACTACCTGCAACAGTGAGACCAGAGGCACAGGAACAGTTCCTGCAAAGGTGACACCAGATACAAAGGAACACCAGAGATGTGGGGACACTTCCCTGTAATGGTGGCACGTGACATGCAAGGACACTTCTTTCAACAATGACACCACAGAGGAGGATACACCTCCTAAACAAGAAACACAGGAGCACTTCCTGCACAGGTGACACCAGAGATGCAGGTACTCTTCCTGCTAAAGGTGTCACCAGAAACACTTCCTGCAATAGTGACTCGTGGGGGCGCTTCCTATAAAGGTGTCACGGCTCAGCAGATGCAGCCAGGCGTATATGGAGGCGTATTTTCAAAAAGGCTGACATTTGTATTTTTCTAGTTTTTTTTTCAAATTCTTTATTTAATCAAAGAAAAAAGACAGTTTCCATGACAACAGAATAGTAATAGATAGCAGGTTGTGTGTATCACAATGTCAATAATTCCTCCTTTTCATAAATCTGCTCCAATCAACTTATCCGCCAATTTTCTCTAAATTGCAACAAGTCAACTATCCAGGATTGATGTCCGAGAGTCGGTCCACAGGCTACAATATCCAGGATCAGCCCGAGAGTCGGCCCATAGGATGCTTTATCCAGGGCTGACCCCCTGAGAGTTGGTCCATACGATACAATATCCAGGAGTGGCCCCTGAGAGTCAGTCCATAGGATGCTTTATCCAGGGCTGACCCCCTGAGAGTTTGTCTATCAGATATAATATCCAGGATCGGCCCCCGGGTCGCTCCATTGGATATAACATCAAGGAACAGCCCCCGAGGGTCAGCCCATAGGACACACTATGCAGAATCAGCCCCTGAAAGTCGGTTCATAGGATGTGCAATCAACAAACGGCCCCTGAGTATCCATGCATAAAATACAATATCCAGGATTGGCCCTTGAGAGTCAGTCAACAAGATGCATTATGTAGGATCAGCCCCTGGGAGCCCATCCAAAGGACACAAAATCCAGGATCGGCCCCTAGGAGACGATCCATAGGATGCTTTATTAAGGATTGGCCCCTGAGAGTCAGTCCATAGCATGTGTTATCCAGGATCGGCCCGAGAGTCGGTCCATAGCATGTGCTATCCAGGATCGGCCCGAGAGTCAGTCCATAGCATGTGCTATCCAGGATCGGCCCCTGAGAGTCGGTCCACGGCATGTGCTATCCAGGATCGGCCCCTGAGAGTCGGTCCATAGCATGTGCTATCCAGGATCGGCCCCTGAGAGTCGGTCCATAGCATGTGCTATCCAGGATCGGCCCCTGAGAGTCGGTCCATAGCATGTGCTATCCAGGATCGGCCCCTGAGAGTCGGTCCATAGCATGTGCTATCCAGGATCGGCCCCTGAGAGTAGGTCCATAGCATGTGCTATCCAGGATCGGCACCTGAGAGTCGGTCCATAGCATGTACTATCCAGGATCGGCCCCTGAGAGTCGGTCCATAGCATGTGCTATCCAGGATCGGCCCCTGAGAGTCAGTCCATAGCATGTACTATCCAGGATCGGCCCCTGAGAGTCGGTCCATAGCATGTGCTATCCAGGATCGGCCCCTGAGAGTCGGTCCATAGCATGTGCTATCCAGGATCGGCCCCTGAGAGTCGGTCCATGGCATGTGCTATCCAGGATCGGCCCCTGAGAGTCGGTCCATAGCATGTGCTATGCAGGATCGGCCCCTGAGAGTCGGTCCATAGCATGTGCTATCCAGGATCGGCCCCTGAGAGTCGGTCCATGTAGCAGAGTTTCATCACCTGTCACCTTCGTCTTCTCCGGTTCCGTAGACAGCCGATAATTCCTCCGGGACAAGGACGTGCCGGACCCTCGGGATGCCATGACCTGAGAACACACACAGGGGGTCAGCACAGAGATCACGATTCCCCGACATCACACACACAGGGGGGTCAGCACAGAGATCACATGACTCACCGACATCACACACACAGGGGGGTCAGCACAGAGATCACATGACTCCCCGACATCACACACATACAGGGGGTCAGCACAGAGATCACATGACTCCCCGACATCACACACACACAGGGGGGTCAGCACAGAGATCACATGACTCCCCGACATCACACACACACAGGGGGGTCAGCACAGAGATCACATGACTCCCCGACATCACACACACACAGGGGGTCAGCACAGAGATCACATGACTCCCCGACATCACACACACAGGGGGTCAGCACAGAGATCACATGACTCCCCGACATCTCACACACAGGGGGGGGTCAGCACAGAGATCACATGACTCCCCGACATCACACACACAGGGGGTCAGCACAGAGATCACATGACTCCCCGACATCTCACACACAGGGGGTCAGCACAGAGATCACATGACTCCCCGACATCTCACACACAGGGGGGGGTCAGCACAGAGATCACATGACTCCCCGACATCACACACACAGGGGGTCAGCACAGAGATCACATGACTCCCCGACATCACACACACAGGGGGTCAGCACAGAGATCACATGACTCCCCGACATCACACACACAGGGGGTCAGCACAGAGATCACATGACTCCCCGACATCACACACACAGGGGGTCAGCACAGAGATCACATGACTCCCCGACATCACACACACAGGGGGTCAGCACAGAGATCACATGACTCCCCGCATCACACACACAGGGGGTCAGCACAGAGATCACATGACTCCCCGACATCTCACACACACACACAGGGGGTCAGCACAGAGATCACATGACTCCCCGACATCACACACACAGGGGGTCAGCACAGAGATCACATGACTCCCCGACATCACACACACAGGGGGTCAGCACAGAGATCACATGACTCCCCGACATCACACACACACACAGGGGGTCAGCACAGAGATCACATGACTCCCCGACATCACATACACACAGGGGGTCAGCACAGAGATCACATGACTCCCCGACATCACACACACACACAGGGGGGTCAGCACAGAGATCACATGACTCCCCGACATCACACACACACACAGGGGGTCAGCACAGAGATCACATGACTCCCCGACATCACACACACACACAGGGGGTCAGCACAGAGATCACATGACTCCCCGACATCACACACACAGGGGGTCAGCACAGAGATCACATGACTCCCCGACATCACACACACAGGGGGTCAGCACAGAGATCACATGACTCCCCGACATCACACACACAGGGGGTCAGCACAGAGATCACATGACTCCCTGACATCACACACACAGGGGGTCAGCACAGAGATCACATGACTCCCCGACATCTCACACACACACACAGGGGGTCAGCACAGAGATCACATGACTCCCCGACATCTCACACACAGGGGGTCAGCACAGAGATCACATGACTCCCCAACATCTCACACACACAGGGGGTCAGCACAGAGATCACATGACTCCCCGACATCTCACACACAGGGGATCAGCACAGAGATCACATGACTCCCCGACATCACACACACAGGGGGTCAGCACAGAGATCACATGACTCCCCGACATCACACACACAGGGGGTCAGCACAGAGATCACATGACTCCCCGACATCACACACACAGGGGGTCAGCACAGAGATCACATGACTCCCCGACATCACACACACAGGGGGTCAGCACAGAGATCACATGACTCCCCGACATCATACACACAGGGGGGTCAGCACAGAGATCACATGACTCCCCGACATCACACACACAGGGGGTCAGCACAGAGATCACATGACTCCCTGACATCACACACACAGGGGGTCAGCACAGAGATCACATGACTCCCCGACATCTCACACACACACAGGGGGTCAGCACAGAGATCACATGACTCCCCGACATCTCACACACACACAGGGGGTCAGCACAGAGATCACATGACTCCCCAACATCACACACACAGGGGGTCAGCACAGAGATCACATGACTCCCCGACATCTCACACACAAACACACACACAGGGGGTCAGCACAGAGATCACATGACTCCCCGACATCTCACACACACAGGGGGTCAGCACAGAGATCACGACTCCCCAACATCACACACACAGGTGGTCAGCACAGAGATCACATGACTCCCCGACATCTCACACACACAGGGGGTCAGCACAGAGATCACATGACTCCCCGACATCACACACACAGGGGGTCAGCACAGAGATCACATGACTCCCCGACATCACACACACAGGGGGTCAGCACAGAGATCACATGACTCCCCGACATCCTGAGCCGAAAGGCGGCAACAACCGAACCCACCGATACCGACCACGGGAAAATTCCAGCTCAGCCCCTTCTGAACACCAAGACTGACCGCAACAATACACCCTGGGGCCTGGAGCACCCCTCGCCCACCCTGGCACCTGCGGCACCCCTCGCCCACCCTGGCACCTGTAGCACCCTTCACCCTCCCTGGGACCGGCACTACCCCTCACCCACCCTGGGACCGGCACTACCCCTCACCCACCCTGGGATCGGCACTACCCCTCACCCACCCTGGGATCGACACTACCCCTCACCCACCCCGGGACCTGCACTACCCCTCACCCACCCCGGGACCTGCACTACCCCTCACCCACCCCGGGACCTGTAGTACCCCTCACCCTATTTGGGACCTGTAGTACCCCTCACCCTATTTGGGACCTGTAGCACCCCTCACCCACTCTGAGACCTGTAGTACCCCTCACCCACCCTGGGACCTGCAGAACCCCTCACCCACCCTGGGACCTGTAGCACCCCTCACCCAACCCTGGGACCTGCAGCACCCCTCACCCAACCCTGGGAACTGCAGCACCCACCCTGGGACCTGCAGCACCCCTCACCCACCCTGAGACCTGCAGAACCCCTCACCCACCCTGGGACCTGTAGCACCCCTCACCCAACCCTGGGACCTGCAGAACCCCTCACCCACCCTGGGACCTGTAGCACCCCTCACCCATACTGTGGTTTATAGCCCCATATGGGAAGCCCCCCGGCACACTCACCCTTCCACAGAGGCCCCCAGTGGTGGGTGTCTGGCTCACTGTTCCCCCCCCTCAGTGACCCGCTTTCAGGAGTGTCACCCTGAACAGGCTCAGCCTGAGCTTCCCAAGCAGCTGTAGCCCCGCCCCTCCGCTCTGTGACCCCGCCTCCGCCTCTGCTTCCTGCTTGCACGGGGATGTTATGTTTTTTTCTCCTCAATAAACTTTATTCAGCGAGAGCAGAAACGAACAAAACCCTGCAACCCTCAGCCTGGACAGCACTTCTGCATGGTAGCCAATCAGCTTCTAGCTTCAGTTTGTGCAATTAGGCTTTGGCAATGAAACCTGGAAGTTGATTGGTTTCTCTGCAGAACTGTAGGTTCACGCCTGTGCGGTTTGCGTTTCATCGGGTTCTGCAATGCTTCTTGCGGTGCGGTTTGCGTTTTTGCACACGTGTTTTTGGTGCTTTTTTTATGCGTTTTGCATTTTTATGGGGTTGTTTGGCCAACTTGTGGCTGGTTAGATTTAAAACGCATCAAAAATGTGTCAAAAACGCACTTCTGGAGCGTCTCCATTAAAATCTATTGAAACAAAACGCACTGTTTTGCGTTTAAATAAAGTCCCTGACCCTTTCCAAAAATCACACCGGGTGAAAACGCCAACATGTGACTTTCACCCATAGGGAATCATGTTACATGGACTGCTGTGCGTTTCTGTGCAACACAAAAAATGCCCCCTCTGTCCCTCTATTGTACCCCGATCCCCCCTCTGTCCCTCTATTGTACCCCAATCCCCCCTGTCCCTCCATTGTACCCCGATCCCCCCTCTGTGCCTCCATTGTACCACGATCCCCCCTCTGTCCCTCTATTGTACCCCGATCCCCCCTCTGTGCCTCTATTGTACCCCGATCCCCCCATATCCCCCTATTGTACCCCGATACCCCCATGTCCCCCCTATTGTACCCCGATAACCCCATGTCCCCCTGTTGTACCCCGATACCCCCCTGTCCCTCTATTGTACCCCGATCCCCCCTCTGTGCCTCTATTGTACCCCGATCCCCCTTCTGTCCCTCTATTGTACCCCGATCCCCCCTCTGTCCCTCTATTGTACCCCGATCCCCCCTCTGTCCCTCTATTGTACCCCAATCCTCCCTCTGTCCCTCTATTGTACCCCGATCATCCTCTGTCCCTCTATTGTACCCCGATCCCCCCTCTGTGCCTCTATTGCACTCCGATCCCCCCTCTGTCCCTCTATTGTACCCCGATCCCCCCTCTGTCCCTCTATTGTACCCCGATCCTCCCTCTGTCCCTCTATTGTACCCCGATCATCCCTCTGTCCCTCTATTGTACCCCGATCCCCCTCTGTCCCTCTATTGTACCCAATCCCCCTTCTGTCCCTCTATTGTACCCGATCCCCCTCTGTTCCTCTAGTGTACCCCAATCACCCACTGTCAGTGGGATTCATAGTGCCCCATTGGTGTCAGTGGAAAGAATAGTGCATTGTATCAGTGGAAGGATTATTGTCCCAAGGGCCAGATAAAGACAAGCAAAGGGCCACAGTTTGGAGACCCCTGGTCTAAAGGATGGTGGACAGATATCCTTTCTATATCGAAGATTATGTCAATGAAGAGATGATGCTTAGTAAACATTTATTTTTTACTAACAGATCGATGACAACTTTTATGTTTCCATCTGTTACTCAATCAGTTTCACACAAAAAAAATAACAAAAAAATAACAAAAAGTAACAAAAGGAAATGAGAAGTGCAACAATTTCCAGCACCCTGAGTGATAAATCTGACGCAGCGTTTCCATGCAGCGTAATCTCTGCAGCAGCTGCATTCGTCCAGTTATAAAGCAAAGGAACATAGAATCCTCGCTGCGTTCCCTGAACACCGTACACCGTGCCGCAATCTCAACACCATGATTATGTGTCCCCACACTCTGAGATCCCAAATCACCTAGCTCTCCAGGAATGCCAATCTTTTGGCGACATTTCCCTCGCCGTATTTTCCTACCAGCCACGCTCGCAGGTTCGGGTCATTCTTCTTCAGGTCCTCGTCGTCCATGGGTTCCCAGATAGGATAGCCATCAGGACGCATACCGGTACACAGGAAGTGCCTGGTGCTGCCCACCTCTCCACTGTTGAAGAAGAGGCACTGCATGGTTCGGTAGATGTCCAGGTTGAACTCCCTCATGATCGCTTTTAGGTCTTCATGGAGACCCTCCGCTTCGGAGACCTCAGTTCCGCCTGGAGCTTTATACTCATATTTGGGAAGAGTCTGCGATTCGCTGATTTTGTAGGTCTCAGGTTTGGGTGGAGTTTCATAAATTTGCAACTCACCATCTTTGTTGGAGGCCCCAACTTTGGGAAAAGTTTTATCCACCTTTGACTCACCGCCAATGCTAAAAACCTTGATGACAACAAGGTCTTGCTGGCTTCCCGCTGGAGATGGCACATGGGCCCATTGGTGCTCCTTAATATGCTGGACACCCTGTTTTTTGGAGGCCTCATCATCAGAATCTTCAATCAGGATACCATCCTGCTGGTTGCACATCGGAGCTGACGCATGGGTTCGTGGGTGGTCTTCAATCTGCCAGTTACCCTCTGTTTTGAGGGCTTTAGGGTTGGGTAGAGTTTCATTCAAATGCATCACTGCGTCTGCGTTGGAGGCCTCATGTTTGATCAGAGTTTTATGCGTCTTTGACTCACCATCTGCGTTGGAGGCCTCATGTTTGATCAGAGTTTCATGCGTCTTTGACTCACCATCTGCGTTGGAGGCCTCATGTTTGATCAGAGTTTCATGCGTCTTTGACTCACCATCTGCGTTGGAGGCCTCATGTTTGATCGGAGTTTCATGCGTCTGTGACTCACCATCTGCGTTGGAGGCCTCATGTTTGATCGGAGTTTCATGCATCTTTGTCTCACCATTTGCATTGGAGGCCTCATGTTTGATCGGAGTTTCATGCATCTTTGACTCACCATCTGAGTTGGAGGCCTCATGTTTGATCAGAGTTTCATGCAGCTGTGACTCACCATCTGCTTTGGGGGCCTCAGGTTTGATCAGAGTTTCATGCATCTTTGACTCACCATCTGCGTTGGAGGCCTCATTTTTGATTGGAGTTTCATGCATCTTTGACTCACCATCTGCGTTGGAGGCCTCATGTTTGATTAGAGTTTCATGCGTCTGTGACTCACCATCTGCGTTGGAACCCTCAGGTTTGGACGGAGTTTCATCCAACTTTGAGTCCCTGTCCGAGTCAGAGCCTTCAATCTCAACAACAATTTCCTGCCTGTCCCCCAGAGCCGACGCATAGGTCCATGGGTGGTCTTCAATCTGCTGGACTCTGTCCAGGCAAGAGGCCTCAGGTATGGGCAGATTATCATACAACTGTGGGAAACAGAAGAATACTTGCATGAATAGACAGCCAACAGGAGATAAAAGGCAGTGACTCCTCCAGGGAGGAGCTATTGAGGGTATTAGTAACTATGAGTGGCCACGACTACTCCTCTTGTCATTGGTGGGGGCAGGAGCTGACGCAGCATGTCCACCAATAACTGTATAGTAGGGCGGGCGCACACACCCAGCCCTCTAAAGACCCACCAATGGCCTGTGAAAGGATCTCTGCCCTGTGCGCTGGACACTTTACCCTCGCTGTTCCCTATTTCCACCTGGAGGATCCCTGCCCTTGCTGTGCCTGCTCTGCCCAGATTGCCAAGGACTTAACTCCTGCTGTGCCAAACTCTGATCTGCCCAGATTGCCAAGGACTTAACTCCTGCTGTGCCAAATTCTGCTTTGTCCGGAACCATTCCCTGTGAGCCAGATTCAACCCTTTGCTGAGCCTTCTGGACGCTTTGTGGATTATTTCCCCTTTGCTATTTCTGTCCTAAGGATAGTTCTCCCTCGCTAAAGAAGGGGGCACGACCCCTGAAACGTGTTAGATTTTCTGCCGTCTTGAGGATCGTTCTCCCTTGCTGTGCCTTCTGGTTGCCCTGTGGACTATTTCCCCTTTGCTGTCCCCTATATCCGTCCTGAGGATCGTTCTCCTTTGCTGTACCTTTTGGTTGCCCTATGGACTATTTCCCCCTTTGCTGTCCATTTTTGCTGTGCTGAGGATCGTACTCCCTTGCTGAAGAAGGGGGCACGACCCCTGAAACGCACTAGCTTTTCCACCATGCTGTCCTAAGGATCGTTCTCCCTTGCTGTACCTTCTGGTTGCCCTATGGACTATTTCCCCGTTGCTGTCCCATATTTCCATCCTGAGGATTGTCCTGCCTTGCTGTGCCTTTTGGTTGCCCTATGGACTATTTCCCCTTTGCTGTCCCATATTTCCGTCCTGAGGATCGCTCTCCCTTGCTGTACCTTCTGGTTGCCCTGTGGACTATTTCCCCTTTGCTGTCCCCTATATCCGTCCTGAGGATCGTTCTCCCTTGCTGTACCCTCTGGTTGCCCTGTGGACTATTTCCCCTTTGCTGTCCCCTATATCCGTCCTGAGGATCGTTCTCCCTTGCTGTACCTTCTGGTTGCCCTGTGGACTATTTCCCCTTTGCTGTCCCCTATATCCGTCCTGAGGATCGTTCTCCCTTGCTGTACCTTCTGGTTGCCCTGTGGACTATTTCCCCCTTGCTGTCCCCTATTTCCGTCCTGAGGATCGTTCTCCCTTGCTGTGCCTTCTGGTTGCCCTATGGACTATTTCCCCGTTGCTGTCCCATATTTCCGTCCTGAGGATCGCTCTCCCTTGCTGTACCTTCTGGTTGCCCTGTGGACTATTTCCCCTTTGCTGTCACCTATATCTGTCCTGAGGATCGTTCTCCCTTGCTGTACCTTCTGGTTGCCCTGTGGACTATTTCCCCCTTGCTGTCCCCTATTTCCGTCCTGAGGATCGTTCTCCCTTGCTGTGCCTTCTGGTTGCCCTATGGACTATTTCCCCGTTGCTGTGCCATATTTCTGTCCTGAGGATCGCTCTCCCTTGCTGTACCTTCTGGTTGCCCTGTGGACTATTTCCCCCTTGCTGTCCATTTTTGCTGTGCTGAGGATTGTACTCCCTCATTGAAGAAGGGGGCACGACCCCTGAAACGCGTACGTTTTCTACCATGCCATTCTGAGGATCATTCTCCCTTGCTGAGCCTTCTGGTTGCCCTGTGGACTATTTCCCCTTTGCTGTCCCATATTGCTGTCCTGAGGATCTTATTCCTTTGCTGAAGAAGGGGGCACGGCCCCTGAAACGTGTTAGTGTTTCTACTATGCCGTCCTGAGGATGGTTCTCCCTTCCCAAGCCTTCTGGCTGCCCTGTGGACTATTTCCCTTTTGCTGTCCCATATTTCCATCCTGAGGATCGTTCTCCCTTGCTGTACCTTCTGGTTGCCCTGTGGACTATTCCCCCTTTGCTGTCCCATATTGCTGTCCTGAGGATCGTACTCTCTTGCTGAGCCTTCTGATCCTCAGGAGGGGGGGGGGGGAATCCTTAGGAGGGGGAGGAGGGGGAGGGAGGGAATCCTCAGGAGGGGGAGGAGGAGGGGGGAATCCTCAGGAGGGGGGGAATCCTCAGGAGGGGGAGGAGGGGGAATCCTCATGAGGGGGGGAATCCTCAGGAGGGGGGGAATCCTCAGGAGGGGGAGGGGAGGAATCCTCAGGAGGGGGAAGAGGGGGAGTCCTCAGGAGGGGGAGGAGGGGGGAATCCTCAGGAGGGGGAGGGGGGAATCCTCAGGAGGGGGAGGGGGGAATCCTCAGAAGAGGGGATTCCTCAGGAGGGGGAGTACTGTACAGCGTTTCTGCAAAAAGCACTAAAAGACGCCTTGGTGTGAACGGAGCCTACATCTCCCCCATTGTTTGTATCGGAGTGATGCTTTAACTACATCAGAGACAGAAGAGGCCGTCCTCAGATCTGGGGTCACATGTACAGCGGTGGTGACAAGTGAGAAGTGCAGGATAACCATGACGACACGCCACCCCCTGCTGGACGTACATGGTATACACAAACATAAAATCACACGCAGGGCGCTCTGCCTACCTGGAAGCCCAAGGCTCGGATCTCAAATATCCTCCAATCTTCCGAGTCATCTGGGTCTTCCCCCTCCAGAGGGTGCATAGAGGATGACATCCTGACCTGGGGGTGGGGCACAGAGGGGACATGAAATTATACAGAGACACCATCTCCGCTGCAACCAGAACTGTCTGTGCTCCCCAGGTGGGGAAATATCAGAGACAGGCAAATGTGTTTCATTTGGTTTCCGATTTGTACGTTATGTTAGAATGATTCGTTTTCGGAATTCGTTTTGTAAATTCAGATTAGTTCTTATCAAATCGATTTGAAATTCGAATTTTGGAAGACCGCTATATCATTCTGTTTTATTCTATTCTAATCGAGTCTATTTTTTCTATTCTATTCTACTCTTTTCTATTCTTTTATTTTTTATTCAATTCCATT
Source organism: Staurois parvus (assembly GCF_062004578.1). Taxonomy (NCBI): domain Eukaryota; kingdom Metazoa; phylum Chordata; class Amphibia; order Anura; family Ranidae; genus Staurois; species Staurois parvus. The sequence continues at coordinate 42,787 of NW_028321380.1, read as the reverse complement.
CTATAATTTTATTTTCTATTCTATTCCATTTTTTCTGCTTTATTCTATTCTATTCAATTGTATTTTATTCTTTTCTATCCTATTCTGTTTTATTCTATTTAATTCTATTCTATTATTTTCTATTCTATTCTGTTTTAGTCTATTCTATTCAATTGTATTCTATTCTTTTATATCCTATTCTGTTTTATTCTATTGTATTCAATTGTATTTTGTTCTTTTATATCCTATTTTTGTTCTTTTAGATCCTATTCTGTTTTATTCTATTCTATTTCTTTTAGATTCTATTCTGTTTTATTCTATTCAATGAATTGTTTATATATTATTTTATTCTATTCTATTCAAATCTATTTTTATTCTATTCTTTTATATTCTATTCTATAAAGCAGTCTAAGTAGGAATCGCCATCTTATTTACCTTTTATACCTTACTGTTTTTATTGCAATATTTGCATTTCAAGTTCATATTTGAACTCACACAATTTGTTTTGTTATCATTTATTTCGGATTCATTGTCTCTTCTACTCTACTCTATTCTATTCTTTTATTTTCTATTCCTTTCCATTATTTTATTTTATTTCTTTTCTATTCTATTCTTTTGTTTTCTAGTCCATTCTTTTCTGTTTTATTCTATTCTGTTTTATTTTATTCTATTGAAATTTATTTTATTCTATTCTTTTATACTCTATTCTGTTTTATTCTATTCTATTCCATTCTATTGTATTCTGTTCTGTTATATCCTATTCTGTTTTATTCTATTCTATTCAATTATATTGTATTCTATTATTTTCTATTCTATTATGTTCTATTCTATTCTTTGATATTCTGTCCTTTTATGTTCTAATCTGTTTTAGTCTATTCTGTTTTAGTCTATTCTGTTTTATTTTATTCTATTCATTCCATTCTATTCTAAAATTCAGCCTAATCAGGAATCACCATCTTATTTCCCTTGTATACCGTACTGTTTTTATTGCAATGTTTCCATTTCAAGTTCAAATTCATTTTTGAATTCAAATTCGGATCATTTGCTTTGTTACAACATTTCAAATTCATTGAAATTCGTTACTATTGTGATTCTGAAATTCGAATATATCGAATAATGGAAATTTCATCCGAATTTTGATTCGTAACCAAACAAATCGCCCGTCTAGGGAATATCGTGAGTGGAATTATGTGTTGATGAGGAGGAGATAAAGTATATATTTTTTTTGTTGTCTGCACCCCATCGGGGAGATTCCCCTTCACTTCCTGTCATGGAGACCCAACAGGAAGTACGGAGGTGATTTCAACAAAGTGAGGGAAATCTCTTCTTACTTGTCACCACAACAGGAGGATTTCCTCTCTATTCCTCTACTGGTGACAACTCAACATTTCAGATTTCCCATCACTTCCTGTCTCGGTGACACCAGGACAAATGTAGAGGGTGGGGACGCACAATAAATACTTTTTTTCCCGCTCCACAATATATTCTCTCCCCTCCGTGATCTTTAGGCCCCTAATTCCAGCCCTCTCCACGCTGAGCGTTTGCTTACACCAGCCCCTTGCAGTAAAATGTGAGCCGTCCTATGGGGCGTGGTAACACAGCGTGCGTTCATTGGTGCGTTGTGGCATCATTCATTCTGAACACACGCCCCCAACGCTCTTTGGCCTTGCTTAGCCCCCCCTCTAAAAAGCAATCTGCATCAGAGAACTCTTAATGCAGGCCATAGATGGGTCGAAAACCGCCTGTTTTTAAAAATGAAAAATAGGTCGTTCAATCGGCCAACGTTACCACCAACGGTAAAAAAATCGGCCAATTTTTGTCCCGTCTATGGCCGGCATTTAATTACTTCTGTCCCTGCAGAGACAGGGTAGCAATACAGAAGAAGAAGAAAAGGAAAAATAAGAAAGAAGAAGAAAAGGAAAAAGAAGAAAGAAGAAGAAGGAAGAAGGAGGAGGAGGAAGAAGAAGAAGGAAGAAGAAGAGATGAAGAAGGAAGAAGAAAAGGAAAAAGAAGAAAAGGAAAAAGAAGAAGAAGAAGAAAAAAAAAGAAGGAGAAGGAAGAAGAAGAAGAAGGAAGAAGAAGATGATGAAGAAGAAGAAGAAAGAAGAAGTAAGAAGAAGAAGGAAGAAGAAGAAGGAAGCAGAAGAAGGAAGCAGAAGAAGAGGGAAGAAGAAGATGAAGAAGAAGAAGGAAGTAGATGAAGAAGGAAGAAGAAGAAGAAGAAGAAGGAAGAAGAAGTAAGAAGAAGAAGGAAGAATTCCACTCCACTATTATATTTTATATGAAAAGTCTTCATATAAAATCCATTTGTATCCATTTGTATCCATTTCGGATACAACTGTTTTTATTCGGATACAAATAGATACATTGCTGCAACCGCAAGACTTTTTCAGGTCAAACATAAGAGCGGACTGGAATTCTTTTTCTTCTTCCTTTTCTTCTTCTTGCAGGTCACGGCTCATGCTCAAATTTTTTATCGGTAAAACAATCGTCCGATTTGCCCATTATTGCCAGGAAAATCAGCCGATCTGCAAAATTGGCCATGAATTTTCCAACATGCCCGATAAAAAAAATGTGCAAAAAGCCCAAAAAACGCCAGTCAATTAACCCACTAACGGTGCGAAAATCAGCCATTTTTTTTTCCGGACAAAAAATTGGCTCATTTTCGACCCATCTATGGCCGGTATTAGAGGACAGATCACAGGCAAGACTTGTTTCAGCCGGTGAACTCGCACCTCACTGTGTGCAGTAAATGTAGTTGCAGCGCAGATGCAGTGCGATTGCATTCGCTACAATGGGGCGGGTTTACCAGCAGTGCTGCGTGCCAAACGCAACGCGTTGTATCATTTTCTACACAACCCCCCCCGACCACCATAATAAATTAAGGACCGGTTCACACTCCATGCATTTCAGTTGTTTTTGTTCTGCATCCAAAACGCACAAAAAGTCAGTGATCTGGTGGTCGGTGTCAGAGGTCACATCGGCGCTCGCAGTTCCGGATGTATAAAAAAAAAGTAGAACAAACGCCATGTTTTCTGCACAGAACTGGACTGGAACGCAGTAAATTGCATCAAAAACACACTGCAACGCACCGGAACGCACTGCAACGCACCGGAACGCACTGCAACGCACACGTCCCTATTTACATTGAAGAAAAAGGGGGAAAAATGAACTGGAACGCATCAAAAAAGCACGGAAATGGGTCCAAAACATGCATGAGGAATGAATATGAACCGTTCATCTGTAGTGTGAACCGCCATCTCTGGGGTCACCAATGCCGGGTGTGTTGGAAGCATTTCTGCATTTTGCGTTGCGTTTGACTTTTTTGCTGCGTTATTGCCGCTTTTTTTATGATGAGTGATGAGGTGAGTGATGAGGTGAGTGATGAGGTGAATGGTGAGTGAATAATTAGGTGAATGATGAGTGATAAGGTGAGTGATGAGTGAAGCGGTGAATGATGAGTGATGAGGTGAATGATGAGTGAATGGTGAGTGAGCGGATGAATGATGAGGTGAGTGATGAGTGAATGATGAGGTGAATGATGAGTCATGAGGTGAATTATGAGTGATGAGTGAATGATGAGGTGAATGATGAGTGATGAGGTGAATGAGTGATGAGGTGAGTGAATGAGGTGAATGGTGAGTGAATGATGAGGTGAATGATGAGTGATAAGGTGAGTGATGAGTGAAGCGGTGAATGATGAGTGATGAGGTGAATGATGAGTGATGAGGTGAATGATGAGTGAATGGTGAGTGATGAGTGAGTGGATGAATGATGAGGTGAATGGTGAGTGATGAGTGAATGATAAGGTGAATGGTGAGTGATGAGTGAATGATGAGCTGAGTGATGAGGTGAATGAGTAAATGAGGTGAATGATGAGGTGAATGGTGAGTGAATGATGAATGAATGATGAGGTGAATGATGAGTGATGAGGTGAGTGATGAGGTGAATGATGAATGAGTGATAAGGTGAATGATGAATGAATGATGAGGTGAATGATGAGTGAATGATGAGTGATGAGGTGAATGATGAGTGGTGAGTGAATGATGAGGTGAGGTGAGTGATGAGGTGAATGATGAGTGATGAGTGTGAATGATGAATGAGTGATAAGGTGAATGATGAGGTGAATGATGAGTGGTGAGTGAATGATGAGGTGAGTGATGAGGTGAATGATGAGTGATGAGGTGAATGATGAATGAGTGATAAGGTGAATGATGAATGAATGATGAAGTGAATGATGAATGAATGATGAGGTGAATGATGAGTGGTGAGTGAATGATGAGTGATGAGGTGAATGATGAATGAGTGAGGTGAATGATGAGGGGAATGATGAGTGATGAGGTGAATGATGAGGTGAGTGATGAGGTGAATGATGAGTGAATGATGAGTGATGCAATGCACAAAACCCTCGCTGCCCTTTTGCAGATGTGCGGTGACGCCATTAGCACCCCTCCGCTGTCAGAATTCACGTTGTCGCAGCGTTCTGCGTTTTGGCGCAGCGTGATCTCTGGAAACGCTCAGGTTATTTGTGGGCGTTTCTCACAGAGGGCCGCCCATTACAAGGACCGTGCTGGCCTACATACAACGCAGGGGAAGGCACAGTGCACAGGGAGGAGCCTCAGACGGCCTCGGCCTTTCCACCAGCTCACCAGGACTGCAGCAGCTCCTTTGCTGTGTGACCGAGCTCCTCCCTCCGTCACGTGACTGGTCATGTGACCTGCTGAAGTTGATGGGCGGGCTCTGATAGAAATAATCCTATATAGAGTGAGGATTCCCTGTCACCCCTCCATCCCACCCTCGAATTTGCCCCTCCCCCGTGGGTGCTGTTCTGTTGCACAGCTCGGAGGTGATGGAAGATTTGCCAGGCCTAGGATGTGGGAACTCCTGCCAGACAGCACAGGCTGGTCCCAGACACACCCCCAGCCTGTGATTGGCCCATAAAGGAGCTTCACCACCTAACTAAGGTCACATGTTCCCTTTGCTTGCTAGAGTGCACTAAGGATTGATGGTGATGGTGATGGGGGGGTGCACTGATGGCGGTGCGCATTGATTATTGATTGGGGGGGACGAACTGATTATTGATTGGGAGGATGAATTGATTATTGATTGGGGGAGATCCACAAAGGATTTATGGGGGGGCATGCTAATTATTGATTGGGGGATGATATGATTGATTGGGGGGTGATGAACTGATTATTGATTGGGGAGATGCACAAAGGATTGATGGGGGGCATGCTAATTATTGATTGGGGGATGATATGATTGATTGGGGGGTGATGAACTGAATATTGATTGGGGGGATGCACAAAGGATTGATGGGGGGCATGCTAATTATTGATTGGGGGATGAACTAAGGATTGGTGGGGGGAGTCATGCTAATTATGGATTGGGGGTGCATTAAGGATTGGTGGGGGTGCACACTGATTATTGGATGTGGAGTGCATTGAGGATTGATAAGGGGGTGCACTGATTATTGACTGGGGGGATGCACTAAGGATTGGTTGGGGGCATGCTAATTATGGATTGGGGGTGCATTAAGGATTGATGGGGGTGCACACTGATTATTTATTGGGGGGGTGCACTGAGACCTGATTGGGTAGCACACTGATTATTGATTGGGGGGTGCACTGAGGACTGATGGGGTCGCACACTGATTTACTGGGGGGTGCACTGAAGATTGATGGGGGTGCACACTGATTATTGGATGCGGAGTGCATTGAGGATTGATAAGGGGGTGCACTGATTATTGATTGGGGGGATGCACTAAGGATTGATGGGGGGTGCATGCTAATCATTGATTGGGGGTGCATTAAGGATTGATGGGGGAGCACACTAATGCTGATGGAGGGGTGCAGATTATTGAGGATTGATAAGGGGGTGCACTGATTATTGATTGGGGGGATGCACCGAGGACTGATAGGGGGTGCACAATAATTATTAGTGGGGGTTCACTGAGGATTGATGGGGGTGCACATTTATTATTAGTAGGGGTGTGTGTGCATTGATTACTGGCAGGGAGTGCATTGAGGATTGAAAAGGGGGTGCACCGATTATTGATTGGAGAAAGGGAGGATGCACTAAGAATTGATGGGGGTATTGGGAGGTGCACACTGATTATTCATTGGGGGGGGTGCATTAACGGCCGATGGGAGGGTGCACACTGATTATTGATTGGGGGGTGCATTGAGGACTGATGGGTGGTTCACAATGATTATTAGTGGGGAGTGCATTGAGGATAGATGGGGGTACACTGATTATTGACAGGGGGTATGCACTAAGGACTGGTGGGGGGGGGGGTGCATGCTGATTATTGATTGGGGGATACACGCTATTGATTGGGGGATGCATTATGGATCGATGGGGGTGCACAGATTCTTTATTGGGGGTGTACTGAGGACTGATTGGGTTGCCCACTGAATATTGATTAGGATTGATTAGGGGGGTGCACAAACTGATGATTAATTCCTGGGGGGGAGAAGTCACAGAATTGATAAGGGGGGGGGAGGGGTGTACACACCTATTAGTCACAGAAAGGTGCATGCTGATTATTGATCCCTGTGCTGTCATTGGCCGACCCCCTCCGGATTTAACCTTTTCCTCTCCGGCTGCCCCCAGGTCACCTGACCCGCCGGACACAGCTGGAGATCCTCGGCTCCTCCCCCGACCAGCTGGAGCGATACAAACAACCCAAATCCTTCATTGTCTCCGGAACAGCGAGAGGCGGAGAGGAGGTATGGGGGCCACACATGGGCAGATCGGAGGGCCGGGGCCCGATCTCTGAGCTCATTCCTTGCATTGGATTCCAGGGTTCCGGGTTATTGGACTTTTCTGCCATCTCTGTATGTGATCTCTCTGTATTCTGATGGATCTGAGGGAGGAAACCTAAACTGATACAAAGTAGCAAAGTATTTCTAGGGGGGACCATGGAGGACCATGGACTAGTAGAGGAGATGTGATCTCTGAGAGTCCTGGAATGTGTCCTGACCCATGTGCCTGATCTACAGCATCTCCTATATCGTGTCTGCGACCGTCCCCCCATCGCGTGTCTGCGACCGTCCCCCGTATTGTGTCTGCGGTCTGCGACCGTCCCCCATCGCGTGTCTGCGACCGTCCCCCGTATTGTGTCTGCGGTCTGCGACCATCCCCCGTATTGTGTCTGCGGTCTGCGACCGTCCCCCATCGCGTGTCTGCGACCGTCCCCCGTATTGTGTCTGCGGTCTGCGACCGTCCCCCGTATTGTGTCTGCGGTCTGCGACCGCCCCCCATCGCGTGTCTGCGGTCTGCGACCGCCCCCCATCGCGTGTCTGCGGTCTGCGACCGCCCCCCATCGCGTGTCTGCGGTCTGCGACCGCCCCCCATCGCGTGTCTGCGGTCTGCGACCGCCCCCCATCGCGTGTCTGCGGTCTGCGACCGCCCCCCATCGCGTGTCTGCGGTCTGCGACCGCCCCCCATCGCGTGTCTGCGGTCTGCGACCGCCCCCCGTATCGTGTCTGCGGTCTGCGACCGCCCCCCGTATCGTGTCTGCGGTCTGCGACCGCCCCCCGTATCGTGTCTGCCGTCTGCGACCGTCCCCCATCGCGTGTCTGCCGTCTGCGACCGTCCCCCCGTACCGCGTCTGCGGTCCGTGACCGTCCCCCGTATTGCGTCTTCGGGCGTCCCCCGTAGCGTGTCTGCGGTCTGTGACCGTTCCCCCGTATTGTGTCTGCGGTCTGCAACGGTCCCCCGTGGCGTGCGTCTGCGGTCTGTGACTGTACCATGTCTGCGGTCTCTGACCGTCCCCTGTACCGTGCGTCTGCGGTCTCTGACCGTCCCCTGTACCGTGCGTCTGCGGTCTCTGACCGTCCCCTGTACCGTGCATCTGCGGTCTCTGACCGTCCCCTGTACCGTGCGTCTGCGGTCTCTGACCGTCCCCTGTGGCGTTGCCTTCATTGAATATTGTGTGGCCCCTTTGGTGATGTCAGGGGCCACACGTGTAGCTCCCTATATATAGTAAGTTGACCAGCACTATTGTAGTCCATCCAGCAGCAGATGTTCTACAGATGTGTCCTCCATCTTCCCGGCGGATGTTGGTCAGGGCTGTAGTCAGGTTGTGCTTTCCATAATTGCACAATGTGTTGCTGATCTACCCGTCCGGTCTGTTCTGGTCTGCGGCCGTTATCTGGACATGTGGGTGACGCAGCACATGTGACATCTGCACGGTGTGTATACAGTTTATACACGGGAACTGCCTTTCTGGTCCGGCTAGGTTCACATTATCGCGTCGCGGTCTTACACGTGTTCCAGCGACGGAGGTGAGTAGCATTCCCTTTGATTATTGAATATCCAGCATACTTTCCCAGCACCCAACTTTTTATGAATGACCCCCTTTTTTTGTAATTTATGTATAGGTTTAGAAAGCTATTTGTATATTATTTTTATAGTAATATGTTACTTATTTTTTTTTTTTTTTTTGTTCTTGCATATTGAACATAATCTGTCCGGCTGATCTTCTGTCATGTGAACTTCTAGAATATTGTCGCTGTTTGATCACTTGAATTCGATAACCACTATAGGAGAAATGCACACATTCAGGGGGTGGACAAAAAAAATGGAATCCATACATGATTTGCAGGTGTGCAAGTGATGATTTTTTGCGGGACTGAGATTGAGCTCTGCAGTCACTTTTTCCTGCAGTTACCGTATGCGCTATAATGCGGCACAAAAGTAATGAATACGTGAGCCTTGTTTCTATATAACCTGTTTGATGCACTTTTTGGAATGTCCCAAAATTTACACCTAGACTTGTTTTTTTTTTTTGTTTTTTTGTATTTTGTTGTTTTTGTATTTTGTTTTTGTGGTGTTTTGTTTTTTTTGTTTTTTTTTGGCTGCCTGTCAGCCTGTGACCGGAATGATTTGTTTGTCTCTGGTCCCCGATCAGAATTGGGTCACAAGTCTTGTTACCAGAATAGCCTTGTGTTGACATCCATTTTTAACCACCCGACCGCAGGCGCTGCCCTGATCCATTGTCCTCTAGCTGGACTACAACCCCCAGCGTTGCTGGGAGATGTGACATCATTCTCTGGTAATGGTCTTGTCCTGGTGCTGAGGGGTGTCACCTCTCCCACCGCACAAGACACCTTGTTGTCCTTTTCCCCCAGGGGGCCCCCCATCCCGCATGGCCTGAGGCCATCAGGTTGGACATTAACCAGTTATGTCACCATTTCCTGGCCAGGCGGGGGTAAGGGGACGCTGGCGTGTACCTAGCTGGCGAGCCCGGCCTGTCACGTTGGATTACACTGTGATTTTTGGCTTTTTGTTTAAGAAAAAAAATTATTATATAAATCTAATTTTTATATATATATATATATATATATATATATATATATATATATATATATATATATATATATATATATATATATATATATATATATATATATATAAACAAAGCCAAAATAACACAGTATAATATCTCTCATTTATCTCAGAGTGTGTGTATGTATATATGTGTGTGTGTGTACAGTGGGGATCGAAAGTTTGGGCACCCCAGCTAAAAATTTGTATTAATGTGCATAAAGAAGCCAAGGAAAGATGGAAAAATCTCCAAAAGGCATCAAATTACAGATTCGACATTCTTATAATATGTCAACAAAAGTTAGATTTTATTTCCATCATTTACACTTTCAAAATAACAGAAAACAAAAAAATGGCGTCTGCAAAAGTTTGGGCACCCTGCAGAGTTAATATCTTGTACTGCCCCCTTTGGCAAGTATCACAGCTTGTAAACGCTTTTTGTAGCCAGCCAAGAGTCTTTCAATTCTTGTTTGAGGTATCTTTGCCCGTTCTTCCTTACAAAAGTCTTCCAGTTCTTTGAGATTTCTGGGCTGTCTGTCACGCACGGCTCTTTTAAGGTCTATCCATAGATTTTCAATGATGTTGAGGTCAGGAGATTGTGAAGGCCATGGCAAAACCTTCAGTTTACGCCTCTTGATGTAATCCCCCGTGGATTTCGAGGTGTGTTTAGGATCATTATCCATTTGTAGAAGCCATCCTCTCTTTAACTTCAGCTTTTTCACAGATGGCATCAAGTTACCATCCAAAATTTGCTGAAATTTTATTGAATCCATTTTTCCTTCTACTCGTGAGATGTTCCCTGTGCCACTGGCTGCAACACAACCCCAAAGCATGATTGATCCAACCCCATGCTTCACAGTTGGACAGAGGTTCTTTTCATTAAATTCTGTGCCCCTTCTTCTCCAAACGTACCTTTGCTCATTCCGGCTAAAAAGTTCAATTTTAACCTTATCGGTCCACAGAACTTGTTTCCAAAATGCATCAGGCTTGTCTATATGTTCATTTGCAAAGTTCAAACGATGATTTTTGTGGTGAGGATGTAGAAGAGGTTTTCTTCTGATGACTCTTCCATGAAGACCATATTTGTACAAGTATCTCTTTATAGTGGAATAGTGTACCACAACTCCAGTGTCTGCCAGATCTTTCTGGAGGGATCGTGCAGTCAAACGTGGGTTTTGAATTTGTTTTTCTCACAATCCTGCGAGCTGTTCTGTCTGATATTTTTCTTGGTCTTCCAGATCTTGCTTTAACTTCCACTGTTCCTGATGACTGCCATTTCTTAATTACATTCCGAACAGAGGATATTGACATCTGAAAACGCTTTGCTATCTTCTTATAGCCTTCTCCAGGTTTGTGAGCGTCAACTATTTTCAGTTTCAGTTTTCTAGACAACCGCTTAGAAGAACCCATGGTGCTGATTGTTGGGGCAAGGTCAGATGAGTCTGGGCATTTAAAACCTTTGAGATTGACATCACCTGGTCTTCCCAGACGATGATTGAGAACAATCCATGACACTGGCAGGTCTCAGCTTGGCAAAGGGGGCAGTGCATGTTATAAATTCTGCAGGGTGCCCAAACTTTTGCAGACGCCATTTTTTTGTTTTCTGTTATTTTGAAAGTGTAAATGATGGAAATAAAATCTAACTTTTGTTGACATATTATAAGAATGTCTAATCTGATGCCTTTTGGAGATTTTTCCATCTTTCCTTGGCTTCTTTATGCACATTAATACAAATTTTTAGCTGGGGTGCCCAAACTTTCGATCCCCACTGTGTGTGTATATATATATGTGTGTGTGTGTGTGTGTGTGTGTGTGTGTATGTATGTATGTATGTATATATATATATATATATATATATATATATATATATATATATATATATATATATATTTTTTTATTTTTTATTCTTTATTTTATAATTTTTTTATTTTTTTTTTTATTATCCCATCACCAGCTGGTTTGCTGACACCTTTTGGCACATTATCAGGTTAACCTGTTATCTGGATAAATATTTGGGGAGAGGAGGCTGTGTGGGCTGTGCATATTCAACTTCTGCTGCCAGACGATCGGATCCCAAACAGCGAGCAGCCAACATGCTGACTGGACTCTGCGCTCTGCTCACCATCTCCCTGGTGGTCACAGGTACGTAGAGGAAGGCAAACCAAAATTTAGTTTTCTCTGTATCATAAACAATCATTATTATTTATTATTCTTCCTTGTTTTCACTTTTTTTTTTTTTTCTATCCCGTAATCAATCTAAGTGTTGCTGATCCTCTGCAGCCTCATTGCATCTACTTCTTCTCTAATGCATTAAGAACCTGGGGGTTGTTCTAGAACGGTTCTAGAACGTTTGGTTTGGGTATTTTGTCCCTCGCATCTTCTCAACCGAAGTTTTCTGCGTCTGTCCCACAGCTCAGCGCAGCCCACTCAATGACTACCAGCGATCGAAAGCCACCGAGCTGGCACACCAGAGCGAGGAAAACGTGAAGGAGGAGATCAGAGGAGATGTCCACGTGTGTGCCAAGAAATGTTCTGATCTGCTGGACTGCAGGTAGGTGCTCACTGTACCCCATTTTATAGATGTATAGGAAGTCGTGTAGGTGCCTGCTGAACCCCCATTCTTTTATTGTATTAGAGAGTGGTGCTGGGTGGTGATAGGTGCTCACTGTACCTCCCAGGCGGTTCTTGGAGGGGGTAGATGACTTCTGCACCCCCCACGATGTTAGTGTGCAGGTAGGTGCCTGCTGGTACCACCTAGTCTGTCAAGGTATAGGAAGGGGATGCTCGGTGTGGGTAGGTGGCTGTTTGTACTCCTATTCTGTTCATGTATCGGAAAGGGGTACTGAGTTCACTGCCCCCCCCCCATTCTGTCAATGTTTGGGAAGTGGGTGATAGGTGCAGGTAGGTTCCTGCTGTACCCTCATTCAGTCAGTATTTGGAACAGAGGGGTGCATGTGGGTGAGACATGGGGTGACACCATCACTCAGCAGCAGACCTTGATGGCACCATTAGCAGTCACCCAGATGTTTCCTGGAGGAAGACCCCAAACTGTCTCTGATATATCATCCTAATCTGTTTCCCTCATATTGCAGGTCCTTTGACTACAACCTGAAGACCCTCAGCTGCCGCCTGCTGCCGTGGACACAGAATTCCCCCCTCGTCACCATGACCAAGAATGTCATCTATGATGTCTACCAGAAAAAGGGTAACTTACTCCTGTGATGGGTAGAGAGTGTCGCTTACGTCTTGTGATGGGGAGCGGGTGTGGCTTACCTCCTTGTGGAGGGTGCCGCTTGCTTCTTGTCATGGGGAGCAGGTGCCGCTTGCCTCTTGTCATGGGGAGCGGGTGCCGCTTGCCTCTTGTCATGGGGAGCGGATGCCGCTTGCCTCTTGTCATGGGGAGTGGGTGCCGCTTGCCTCTTGTCATGGGGAGCGGGTGCCGCTTGCCTCTTGTCATGGGGAGCGGGTGCCGCTTGCCTCTTGTCATGGGGAGCGGGTGCCGGTTGCCTCTTGTCATGGGGAGCGGGTGCCGCTTGCCTCTTGTCATGGGGAGCGGGTGCCGCTTGCCTCTTGTCATGGGGAGCGGGTGCCGCTTGCCTCTTGTCATGGGGAGCGGGTGCCGCTTGCCTCTTGTCATGGGGAGCGGGTGCCGCTTGCCTCTTGTCATGGGGAGCGGGTGCCGCTTGCCTCTTGTCATGGGGAGCGGGTGCCGCTTGCCTCTTGTCATGGGGAGCGGTTGCCGCTTGCCTACTTTTAGAGTCCCCTACCTTTCTAACTTTAGGAGAGGTAGTTCCTAGATGCTGTAAGGTTTTATGACCCATTTCTGACGGTCTTCTAGTAACATTTATACTATGGGTTATATTCAGTTGTGACTCTATTTAGAGCTATATACACTGTTTTTTTTTTTTTGGTTTTTTTTTCCTTTTTTTTTTTCTCATTTCTCCAGATTATGTTCGGGAATGTGTGGTGGGGGATGGGACGACCTATCGTGGAATGACCTCCCACACTGTGAAAGGGAAAACCTGCCAACACTGGAGACAAAAATTCCCGCATGACCACAAGTGAGTGATGGTTCCAGTCCCGTGAATGGAGAGGTCATACTCTGCTGTGGTTCTCACCCCTCATCTCAATGTGCAGCTTCTTTGCGCCTCTTCTCCCTCCCCTTTTGTGTGGCTCCTCCTTCTGTATATCTCACTCCTCCCCTCCGTGTGCGGCTATCTATATCTAGCCCACTTCTTTGCGTGTATAGTCCCTCCCCTCTTTTTTGGCTCCTCCCTCATAGATATCTAGCCCCTCCCTTTAGTATGAAACTTTTTTTTTTCCCTTCCTATGTGTGGCTAGTCCTCCTATATACTTCACCCTTCCCCTCTCTGGCTCACTTTCATCTATATTTTGCCCCTCACCTCTGTGTGCAGCTTTTTAATGCCTCCCTCTCCTACTGGCCCTTTCCCCCTGTATTTCTTACCCCTCTTTGTGTCCCTTTGCCCTGCTCACCCCCCCCCCCCCTTCCTTTTTCTTTTTTCCCCTCCCCCCTCTCCCTTCCTCTCCATGCAGCTCCTCCCCTATAAATCGTCCCCCCTCCCCTCTGTGTGCAATTCTTCCACCCAGCCTAATATATCTAATAAAGTTTATTGACTGGACCTTGATTTACTTTTTTGCAGATACTTTCCCAATTCTCAAAATGGACTGCATGAGAATTACTGCCGGAACCCGGACAAGGACGCCAAGGGCCCCTGGTGTTACACCACCGACAAGAATGTGAGATTCCAATCCTGCGGAATCAAGACGTGTGAAGAAGGTGAGAGCCGGTGGGGTGTGGAGAGAAGGGGGGGAGCCGGTGGGGTGTGGAGAGAAGGGGGGGAGCCGGTGGGGTGTGGAGAGAAGGGGGGGAGCCGGTGGGGTTTGGAGAGAAGTGGGGGGGATCGGCAGATGGAAATTGTTTTAGTAATGGTGTCAGAGAAAATTCTTTCCTAAACATGATGGTTTGTGCCACGCACGAATCTTTTGTGAGAGCTCCTACCTGACGCCATCTTGTTACCCCCACAGCCGTGTGTCTGAACTGTAATGGGGAAGATTACCGCGGCTCGCTGGACCGGACCGTGTCAGGGAAGGAATGTCAGCGGTGGGACCTTCAGAGTCCTCATTCTCATCCGTATAACCCAGAAAAGTAAGTTGTGGAGGATTATGGGACATTTTTGTCAATTTTAAAACTTTTCCACCCTTTGCTGCACCATGTAAGAACCATGATGGATGCCCCTGAACTCTATCAAATACTTTATATTTTTTGATAACATACAGAACAGCATACATCCAATCTGAGCCGGTCATGAGAGGTGTATGGCGGTGTTGGCTTATCACCCTATTCTGTTACAATGTTACTTTTTTAAAGTGTTACTAAACCCCCAACAGTACAATCAGTCTGTAGATGCAGGAAAGCATGCTGGTTATACTCACTGTGGGACCGAAGGGGTTAATCCTCTGCATTGTGTAAAAAGGCTGTTTGATCCTGTCTTCTCTGATCCTCCCCTTCTTGGTGTCCCCCTCTCATCTCCTAATAAGACATATTGTGTGGAGTCACTCTGCACATGCTCAGTTTAGTGTGCATTACTAGAGAGGTTTTTTTTTCTTTTTTTCTTGGGAGAGTGCATGTGATTAGCACAGGGCCAATCAGCACTGTCCAGACAGATCTGGGGTTCTGCATCCTCCTAGAGCAGAAAGAAAACTCCTACAAGCTTTAATCAGTGCTCCGCTGGACACTGAAGGAAGTCACAAGACTGCTATATACTGCTGATGGGGAAAAAGGGATTTAGCAGTTTATATTTATTAAAATAATTGCTTTTTCATTTTCTGTGTACTGTGGGAGATCAGATATAGTGAGCGCGGGGTCCGGGGAGAGCGGATATAGTGAGCGCGGGGTCCGGGGAGAGCGGATATAGTGAGCGCGGGGTCCGGGGAGAGCGGATATAGTGAGCGCGGGGTCCGGGGAGAGCGGATATAGTGAGCGCGGGGTCCGGGGAGAGCGGATATAGTGAGCGCGGGGTCCGGGGAGAGCAAATATAGTGAGCGCGGGGTCCGGGGAGAGCGGATATAGCGAGCGCGGGGTCCGGGGAGAGCAAATATAGCGAGCGCGGGGTCCGGGGAGAGCGGATATAGCGAGCGCGGGGTCCGGGGAGAGCGGGTATAGCGAGCGCGGGGTCCGGGGAGAGCGGGTATAGCGAGCGCGGGGTCCGGGGAGAGCGGGTATAGTGAGCGCGGGGTCCGGGGTTTAGGAACACTTTAAGTGCTTATTCCATCTCTGAGCCGTTTACTGAATATTATTTTTATATCATTGCTACATTTGTTACTTTCTTGCGATCTCATTCCTTCTCTTGGATATTTTTTAGTTGCTCTCTTGGATATTTTTTTATATAATTGTTTGATTTTGTGTATTTCTTTTATCTAAGATGTAAATATTGCTTTATGAATCTGTTTTGTTGCTTATCCATTTTAGTGGTGGGGTGTTTTTTTTTTTTTTTTTGTTTTGTTTTTTCCCTGTCTTTCCATGTGATCGAATGTCATTCTCCCCGTCTGCAGGTATCCTGACAAACACCTGGATGATAATTATTGCCGCAATCCAGACAGTTCGGAGAGACCCTGGTGCTATACTACAGACCCCAAAGTGGAGCGGGAGTACTGCGAGATCACAAAGTGCAGTAAGTTTGGCTGGCGCAGGGGTGGGGAGGATCTATTGCGTCTTCACTCCTTAACCTCTTGCCGACCGCGCATAGCCGAATGACGGCTTCACCGCGGCCGGCCAGTTCTGGGTGGACGTCATATGACGTCCTCCCAGAACGCGCTGGGGCGCGCACCCGGCGATCTCCGTGATCGCTGTGTCCTACGGACACAGCTGATCACGTGATGTGGTAAAAGGCCAACCACAGCGGCCTTTTACCACGTGATCAGCGGTGTCCAATGACACGCTGATCACAGGGAAATGCAAGTGCCGGTTCTCGGCTGCACTTTCCTCACGCTGTCATTCGCTATATCCGCCCTCCCCGGAGCCCGCATTCGCTATATCCGCCCTCCCCGGAGCCCGCATTCGCTATATCCGCCCTCCCCGGAGCCCGCATTCGCTATATCCGCCCTCCCCGGAGCCCGCATTCGCTATATCCGCCCTCCCCGGAGCCCGCATTCGCTATATCCGCCCTCCCCGGAGCCCGCATTCGCTATATCCGCCCTCCCCGGAGCCCGCATTCGCTATATCCGCCCTCCCCGGAGCCCGCATTCGCTATATCCGCCCTCCCCGGAGCCCGCATTCGCTATATCCGCCCTCCCCGGAGCCCGCATTCGCTATATCCGCCCTCCCCGGAGCCCGCATTCGCTATATCCGCCCTCCCCGGAGCCCGCATTCGCTATATCCGCCCTCCCCGGAGCCCGCATTCGCTATATCCGCCCTCCCCGGAGCCCGCATTCGCTATATCCGCCCTCCCCGGAGCCCGCATTCGCTATATCCGCCCTCCCCGGAGCCCGCATTCGCTATATCCGCCCTCCCCGGAGCCCGCATTCGCTATATCCGCCCTCCCCGGAGCCCGCATTCGCTATATCCGCCCTCCCCGGAGCCCGCATTCGCTATATCCGCCCTCCCCGGAGCCCGCATTCGCTATATCCGCCCTCCCCGGAGCCCGCATTCGCTATATCCGCCCTCCCCGGAGCCCGCATTCGCTATATCCGCCCTCCCCGGAGCCCGCATTCGCTATATCCGCCCTCCCCGGAGCCCGCATTCGCTATATCCGCCCTCCCCGGAGCCCGCATTCGCTATATCCGCCCTCCCCGGAGCCCGCATTCGCTATATCCGCCCTCCCCGGAGCCCGCATTCCGCTATATCCGCCCTCCCCGGAGCCCGCATTCGCTATATCCGCCCTCCCCGGAGCCCGCATTCGCTATATCCGCCCTCCCCGGAGCCCGCATTCGCTATATCCGCCCTCCCCGGAGCCCGCATTCGCTATATCCGCCCTCCCCGGAGCCCGCATTCGCTATATCCGCCCTCCCCGGAGCCCGCATTCGCTATATCCGCCCTCCCCGGAGCCCGCATTCGCTATATCCGCCCTCCCCGGAGCCCGCATTCGCTATATCCGCCCTCCCCGGAGCCCGCATTCGCTATATCCGCCCTCCCCGGAGCCCGCATTCGCTATATCCGCCCTCCCCGGAGCCCGCATTCGCTATATCCGCCCTCCCCGGAGCCCGCATTCGCTATATCCGCCCTCCCCGGAGCCCGCATTCGCTATATCCGCCCTCCCCGGAGCCCGCATTCGCTATATCCGCCCTCCCCGGAGCCCGCATTCGCTATATCCGCCCTCCCCGGAGCCCGCATTCGCTATATCCGCCCTCCCCGGAGCCCGCATTCGCTATATCCGCCCTCCCCAGCCCCCCCCCCCGGACCCCGCATTTGCTATATCCGCTTCCCCCGGACCCCGCATTCGCTATATCCGCTTTCCGCCCCCCCCCGGACCCCGCATTCGCTATATCCGCTTTCCGCCCCCCCCCGGACCCCGCATTCGCTATATCCGCTTTCCGCCCCCCCCCGGACCCCGCATTCGCTATATCCGCTTTCCGCCCCCCCCCGGACCCCGCATTCGCTATATCCGCTTTCCGCCCCCCCCCGGACCCCGCATTCGCTATATCCGCTTTCCGCCCCCCCCCGGACCCCGCATTCGCTATATCCGCTTTCCGCCCCCCCCCGGACCCCGCATTCGCTATATCCGCTTTCCGCCCCCCCCGGACCCCGCATTCGCTATATCCGCTTTCCGCCCCCCCCGGACCCCGCATTCGCTATATCCGCTTTCCGCCCCCCCCGGACCCCGCATTCGCTATATCCGCTTTCCGCCCCCCCCGGACCCCGCATTCGCTAAATCCGCTTTCCCCCCCGGACCCCGCATTCGCTATATCCGCTCCCCCCCCCCCCGGACCCCGCATTCGCTATATCCGCTCCCCCCCCCCCTCCCCCGGACCCCGCATTCGCTATATCCGCTTTCCCACCCCCCCGGACCCCGCATTCGCTA
Organism: Staurois parvus; assembly: GCF_062004578.1. Taxonomy (NCBI): domain Eukaryota; kingdom Metazoa; phylum Chordata; class Amphibia; order Anura; family Ranidae; genus Staurois; species Staurois parvus. Next base: position 24,437 of record NW_028321380.1, on the reverse strand, counting down.
TATCCGCTTTCCCACCCCCCCCGGACCCCGCATTCGCTATATCCGCTTTCCCACCCCCCCGGACCCCGCATTCGCTATATCCGCTCTCCCACAGTACACAGAACATGGAAGTGCACTTATATTAGTAAATATAAACTGCTAAATACCTTTTTCTAATCGGAAGTATATAGCAGTCTTGTGACTTCATCTGAGCACTGGCTAAAGCTTGTAGGAGGAGTTTTCTTTCTGTAGGAAAATGCAAAACCCCTGACCTCTGTCTGAACAGTGCTGATTGGCCCTGTGCTGATCACATGCATTCTCCCAAGAAAAAGAAAACCTCTCTAGCAATACACACTAAACGGAGCATGTGCAGAAGGGCTACAGGTTCAGTCTTTCTTATCAGCGTGGACATCTGAACAAGAGGAGGGGCAGAGAAGACAGGATCAAACAGCCTTTTTACACAATGCAGAGTATTAACCCCCTTAGGTCCCACAGTGAGTATAACCAGCATGCTTTACTGCATCTACAGACTGATTATACTGTTGTGGATTTAGTAACACTTCTAATATAACTCAAATTGACCAATCGCATTCTAATTGCCAGAATCGGGTCATGGTTTTAAATCTGAATTTTGTGCTTTAAGCCAGCCTTTTTCAACCAGGGTGCCTTCTGAGTTCTTCAGGGGTACTTTGACTAAAAGCCTAAAAAATTGGGTACAAGTCAGCGGGTGGAGCAAGCCTCCCTCTTGCTATACAAAGCCGACCAAATCAGAACCACACCGATATGACCGATGTAATTGCGGATAGTAGGGTGTGACTTGGCATGCGATATGCAAGTCGCATATCATGCAGATCGCATGCCAAGTCGCACCCGATGTGACTGGGGACTTAGGGGTGCCTCCAAATTTGCATCATTTTTTTAAAGGGTGCCTTCACTGGAAAAAAAGGTTGAGAAATACTGCTTTATGCTGACATGAAACTTTATGTAATACTGAGATTGGACTTTTCCTTAGAAATTTCACAAAGGGATTACTCACCATCCTGAATTGTTACATCATACCCAAAACCCTGTAAATTCCCTCCATCATGATACCGGGAATCTGCCTAGGTCAGCAAAATTACTCATCCCACCAAGGAGAATAGACCAACATAGGAAAACCAATCTGTTTATTAAATAATTATATAAAAACACAATGTTACCAATCATTCCTAGAAGTTAAACTACATATCAAAAATTTTCTGGAAAAATTAAAACTCGCGGGGAAGGGGGGGGATTCCTTCCTTTTCAGCTTCTGGTTTTTAGTGTTCCTAGGTTGCCCTGTGTGCTATTCCCATCAAATGATGGAATTTGGCAGCTCTATACGTTTGATCACCTAACTGTCTCATGTTAGAACATTTTTGGTCTCTTCTACAGATAAGTTGTTACTTTAAAATTGTTTGTGTCTTGTTTGAACATTTTTATATCAGAGGTTGGAGAGCGATGAATTTAGACGTTGATGTCGTCTTGTCTTTTCTCTCCTGTCTCTTGCGTTAAGTAGAGAAGCAGCGGCAACAGAATTTAACAATAGTCAGCAATTGTTTCATGGGAAGAGGAGAGGGCTATCGGGGAAAGGCCTCCACCACGACCTCTGGAATCCCCTGCCAGAACTGGGACTCCCAAACCCCACACAAGCACCGCTTCAACCCGGAGAAATACCCCTGCAAGTGAGTATCTACCATATACAAGTACAAACGTTCCGATGTACTATACATCCCTTGATGGGTGGACCAGTCCAGGTCACGTATGGAGCACTGTACTTGACCAGATCAAATACTGAGTATTTTACTGGAATACTTCACATACTGAGAATTGTACCGGACCAGGTCATGCACTGGATTGCCGTAGAGGACCAGGTCATGCACTGGATTGCCGTAGAGGACCAGGTCATGCACTGGATTGCCGTAGAGGACCAGGTCATGCACTGGATTGCCGTAGAGGACCAGGTCATGCACTGGATTGCCGTAGAGGACCAGGTCATGCACTGGATTGCCGTAGAGGACCAGGTCAAATACTGAGTATTTTACTGGATTACTTCACATACTGAGAATTGTACCGGACCAGGTCACGTACTAGATTGCTGTAGAGGACCAGGTCACGTACTAGATTGCTGTAGAGGACCAGGTCACGTACTAGATTGCTGTAGAGGACCAGGTCACGTACTAGATTGCTGTAGAGGACCAGGTCACGTACTAGATTGCTGTAGAGGACCAGGTCACGTACTAGATTGCTGTAGAGGACCAGGTCACGTACTAGATTGCCGTAGAGGACCAGGTCACGTACTAGATTGCCGTAGAGGACCAGGTCAAATACTGAGTATTTTACTGGATTACTTCACATACTGAGAATTGTACCGGACCAGGTCAGGTACTAGATTGCCGCAGAGGACCAGGTCAGGTACTAGATTGCCGCAGAGGACCAGGTCAGGTACTAGATTGCCGCAGAGGACCAGGTCAGGTACTAGATTGCCGCAGAGGACCAGGTCAGGTACTAGATTGCCGCAGAGGACCAGGTCAGGTACTAGATTGCCGCAGAGGACCAGGTCAAATACTGAGAATTGTACCGGACCAGGTCAGGTACGGAGCACTGCACCAAAGATGAGCCCTTCTATGGATTTAGAAGGCCATACAATTGTGATAGTCTTTGGGGTTGCCCATTTCTTACATGTTCTGCTTGGATATACATTTCTCTTCCTTGTTTGCAGAGGCCTGGAGGAGAACTACTGCCGTAATCCTGATGGTTCAGAAGCTCCATGGTGTTTCACCACCAACCCCAACATAAGAGTCGCTTACTGCTACCAGATCAAACGTTGCCCTGATGATGTCACAGACACCGGTGAGAGCTTGGGGGGGATTAGACAATTCGAATTGTTGGTTGGGTCTCCCAGGTTCTCCTGGGTTTAGATTTAGAGGAAAAAAAAGAAAATTGGTAATCTGCCTTATCATATAAACATCTAGACCAGGATGTTTTCAGGGCTGAGTGTCTAACAATACGAAACTTCTCTGTCATACCGTGAGCTGTGATCAGTCTGAACATCAAGTTGTATCTGATGGTTGCAGATCTTTCCTCCTCAATGAGTTATTTAATCTCTATACACAGGCTGCTATCATGGGAACGGGGAGACCTACGATGGAACTGCCAGCAGGACCAGGAAGGGGCTTCCCTGCCGCAACTGGATTGAGAAAGCCAATGACATTCAGTATGTCCACCATTTGCTGACTTTCTATCCCTTGCCTAGACATTTACAGAGTGTGAATATTGGAACAGTCCCCAGCAGATTAATAACATGCAGATTCTAACATAGATAATGGATTTGTAAAATCTGATATGATGAACTCTGAGACTTTGTTTACTGCATCCAGGTTCAGCTTTGGAGAGACTCTACAGGAAAACTACTGTCGGAATCCAGATGGTGACAGTCATGGCCCATGGTGTTACACCAAGGACCCCAAAACGCCCTTTGATTACTGCGCCATCAAACCTTGCGGTAAGAGTCACGCACAGGGTGGCCATGTTGGTAACATTAGCCTCTGACAATTCGTATAGTAATTGTCTGATTTTTTTTCTCTGACAGATGAGGGGCCTGCAATCAATCTAAAAGAAGCAGGTAAGACCTTCCAATGTGCTCAATAGGCTTGGAAATTCTTCCTAATAGAGGCAGGAAAACCACCTTGTATGGATTATACTGAAAATGAGTACAGTAGATTGTCACCAAAAAGAATTCCCTCCTCCAGTCTGTGCAATGAGGACATCCAAGCCAATTCCCCCTATTGGCCAGACATTGACCTTAAGATCGTGGTGTACAGTTTACAGTTGCAATTTATAGACATTTTAACTTTTTGGTTTTTTTTTTTTTGCTCAAATCTCCAGATATTTCCAACATGGGGTTATAAAATGCACCTTTTATTCAGGGTTTGTCAGATTTAGGATCAGTCCTACAACTGGCAAAGTGTGTGTGTTTGTGTGTATTTATAGTATGCTAACTGCATACCTGAAGAAAGGGGTCTTGACCCTGAAACACGTTGGTATGTTTTACAGATATTTGAGCAAATAAAAGGAAAAAACTCTTAACTGGTCTCCAGACATGTTTTACATTCGGCCCTCCTACATGTCAGCATCCTCCATTATGAAAGGTTTTCACCAGGAGGTCCATCCTGAGTGTCAGGGATCCCGGGTCCTCGGCGGCGCGCGCATGCGCAGACCGCCGATCCGTCCCAGCCGGCGAGCGCAGAATCCTCGGCGATCGCGGCGGCCGCGCATGCGCAGTAGCGATCGCGGCCGCACCAATGGGAGAGCAGGGCGCCCTATTTGAAGCTGCCTGTGCATCTCCAAGTTGCCGCAAGGTCTTGTTCCAGTCCTGTAAGTACGCTTCCTAGTTGCCAAACTCTGCCTGTTCTGACTTATGCTTACCTTCTCCTGCTCTGACCCCGGCTCGTCCCTGACCATCCTTCCGCCTGACCCTCGGTACCTCGTTGCCCGCTACCTGTTGAACCTGGCTTGTGACCCCGACTATTCTCCGCTTACTCCCCCTGTACCACGCTGCCCGCACAATTCCGACCCGGCTAGTCTGACCTCGTCCACTCCTGACAGTTGCCCATCCATCCCGCTCGGATCGGGATCTGTCATCCCATCCATCCCGCTCGGATCAGGAGCTGTCATCCCCTTCACAGCAGGCTCAACCCGGGCACTTACCCCCAGCGGGACCCCTCTGCCACCGCCGGGGGTGCCCAGGAACGCGACCTGGTTTCAGTCTTGCACCAAGTCCATCCCCACCATCAGGGGCCCTGGTGAAAAGGCAGACTGGGACTTAGACTCCGCGCCCTGGGAAACTCCGTGCCGTGGACCACTAGAGATCCCGTTGGGTGGAGCCTGACAGTACCTTGCGGCCATGACTGAGCCTGGAAGGGGAACTTCCCCTCTGGACGACATCTGCCAATGGATGGAGACCCTTACACTGGGAATTAGGGGCCTACAGGAGGGTTATACGGAATTGGAGAGTCGCATGCAGACTTTAGCTACCTCTACCAGGGGGCCTGGGGAACCCGCACCAGAACCCCGTGTCCCCACACCGGAACGTTTTTCTGGAGACCAAGGGAGATTCAGGGCCTTTCGTAACTCCTGTCAGTTATACTTTGACCTCCAGCCCCGGACCTTTTCCTCCGAATCGGTGAGGGTAGGGTTCATTATTTCCCTACTACAGGGAGGACCCCAGGACTGGGCCCACCGACTCCGAGAGAATCGAGACCCCCTGTTAAAGTCGGTAACGGTATTTTTTGAGGCTATGGCCCTCTTGTATGACGACCCCCTGCGCACCGCAACGGCCGAGAGGGCCCTATATACGCTCAGGCAGGGTCACCGGACAGTGGAGGAATATGCCGCCGACTTCAGGCGTTGGCGTAGTGACTGCCAATGGAACGAGGCGGCTCTGCACCACCAGTTCCGCGTAGGGTTAGCTGAATCCCTGAAGGACGAATTGGCCCGAATAGACATACCTAGCACTTTGGAGGCCTTAATAGCTTTGACTATACAAATTGACCGCCGGTTGCGGGAGCGCAGGCAGGAAAGGGGCAACCAAGGACGAGGCCCAACGGGAACACCTCCTCAGGCTTCAACCCTGTTCCAGCCGGCTAGCCAGAATCAGGATGCTATGGATACACCCGAAACCGGTCCATCGGGAAGAATCCGGCCGACACTAACACCCGAGGAACGCCAGAGGCGTCTTACCTACCATCTCTGCCTCTACTGTGGGGGAGCAGGCCATATGGTATGTACCTGTCCAGCCAAGAGGGGTAAGTGCTCCGCTATTTTCTCTACGGTATCTTCTAACAGCGTGGGCAACACTAGTTACCTAGCGGTACCTGTGTCACTTCAGCTACCAGGGAGAACAGTAGTGACCACGGCTATTGTGGATTCTGGGGCGTGTAGTTGCTTCATAGATTTAGACTTTGCAGCTCAGCAACAAATTCCTCTACAAACCAAGGAGGTGGGATTGAATATTTTTCTAGCAGATGGGTCACGCATTAAGTCAGGGGTGGTGGACCACGAGACCCCACCTATCCGTACTACCGTATCGACCCATCACGAGGAACTCCTTCGGTTGGACGCCATAGCATCCCCATTATTTCCCATTATTTTGGGGCTCCCGTGGTTACGTGCCCATAATCCCCAGGTGGACTGGAAAGCGGGTTCTATCCAGTTCCTCTCCACATACTGCCAGCAGCACTGCCTCCCTAAGATCTCCCCGATACCGCCGACCGTGTTGTGTCTAGAGACAGATGCGGAGCTGGTGCGAGTTATTCCTTCAGTCTACCATAATTTCCTGGATGTGTTTAGCAAGCGGGGGGCGGACTCTCTCCCCCCGCACCGAGCTTATGACTGCCCAATTGATCTCCTCCCAGGGTCGGAAATCCCATTTGGGCGGATATTCCCCTTGTCCGAACGGGAGTTAGGGGTGCTAAAGGAATATATAGATGAAAACCTCCATAAGGGGTTTATTAGACCCTCCACGTCGCCAGCCGGGGCGGGCATTTTCTTTGTGGAGAAAAAGGACAAGTCCCTCCGGCCCTGCGTAGATTACCGGGACTTGAATAAGGTCACAGTAAAAAAACGTTACCCGCTACCACTGGTCCCCGAACTTTTTCAGAGGCTGAAGTCTGCATCTGTCTTCACTAAACTAGACTTGAGAGGTGCCTATAATTTAGTCCGTATCAGAGAGGGGGACGAGTGGAAGACAGCATTCCGTACCAGATTCGGGCACTATGAATATTTGGTTATGCCCTTCGGCCTATGCAACGCCCCTGCCACCTTCCAGCATTTCATAAACGATGTGTTCAGGGACTACCTAGATATCTTCGTCATCGTATACCTAGACGATATCCTTGTTTTTTCCCCAACCTTGGAGGACCATAGAGGTCACGTGAGGCGCGTGTTGGAACGGCTCCGCCAACACAGCTTATATGCCAAGGCAGACAAATGCTGCTTTGAACAAAGTAGTATTTCGTTTCTGGGTCTAACCATCTCTCCCACGGGAATAGCCATGGACCCCCAAAAGGTTTCGGCCATTTTAGATTGGCCAGCGCCAACCGACAAGAAAGCGGTCCAACGTTTCATCGGCTTTGCTAACTTTTACAGAAAGTTCATTAAGAACTTTTCAGGCCTAGTGTCCCCGATCACCCAGCTGACCAGGCAGGGGGTTCGCTTCCAATGGACACCTGAGGCACAGAGGGCTTTCGAAGCCTTAAAGGAGTTGTTTACGGCAGCTCCTATTTTGAGCCACCCTGATTCGTCCTTGCCATATGTCTTGGAGGTGGACGCATCCGAGAATGCGGTCGGGGCGATCCTGTCCCAGAGGAAGGGCATCAAAGAGCTCATGCACCCGGTGGCTTTCTTCTCCAGGAAACTAACTCCTGCGGAAAGGAATTATGATATCGGGGATCGGGAGCTCTTGGCAATCAAGGTGGCACTAGAGGAATGGAGATACTTGTTAGAGGGAGCGGTACACCCAATATTGATTTTTACGGATCATAAAAACTTAGAATATCTGAGGACAGCTAAACGTTTGAGGCCACGTCAAGCCAGGTGGGCGCTGTTCTTTTCACGGTTCTTTTTCCACATAACCTATCGGCCAGGGTCTAAGAACACAAAACCAGACGCACTCTCCCGCATGTTTGGGGATCCCGAGGAGAATCCCAGGCCAGACACTATCCTGACCCCAGGGAATTTCCTAGCCCTCCAATCGGAGCTCCATTCGCAACTGCAGACCGCGTCCGTAGGGATGCAAGGCCCACCCGGTGTCCCCTTATTAAATAGGGAAGGACTTTTCTGGAAGGAGGATCTGATTGTGGTCCCTGAGGAGGCCCGTACCTTGGTATTAGGATACTGCCACGATCACCCGCTGGCCGGGCACTTTGGGGTACGTAAGACCTTGGAACTGCTGCAGCGTACTTTCTGGTGGCCTAATATGGCCAGAGAGTGCGAAACCTACATAAAGACTTGTCCCGTTTGTCAGAGAAACAAACCCACCAGGAACAAAGCTTGGGGTCTCTTGCGCCCATTACCCATACCCGACAGGCCATGGACCATGATTTCCATTGATTTTATCGTGGAACTTCCACCCTCTCAGGACCACACAGCAATCTTCGTGATTGTGGACCGCCTGTCCAAGATGGCCCATTTTGTACCCTTAAAGGACACACCTACGGCCCTTGAAACAGCACGTGTGTTTATTAAGGAAGTAGTAAGACTCCACGGAATTCCCAGGGACATTGTATCTGACAGAGGGGTTCAGTTTACGTCCAGGTTCTGGAAAGCTCTATGTGAAACCCTGGGGATTAAGTTATCGTTCTCTTCTGCTTATCACCCACAGACCAATGGCCAGACGGAGCGTACAAACCAGACCCTAGAGCAGTACCTCAGGTGCTATACCACCTTCCTCCAAGATGACTGGGTTACTCTCCTGCCGCTTGCGGAATTCGCATATAATAATGCGAGTCACTCTGCTACGAGACAGTCCCCGTTTTTCGCAAACTATGGGTTCCACCCTGTATTCCTGCCAGATCTAATCCCAGAGGTCGCAGTCCCAGCCACGCAGGATATGTTGACCTTTCTGTCAACCAATAGCAAGGTATTGCAGGAAGCAATGGCAAAGGCCCAGGATGACAACAAGAGGGCGTTTGATAGGAAGAGAAGAGGGGAATTGAGTTTGCGGCCAGAGGACCAGGTTTGGTTGTCCACCGCCAATTTAAAAATGTCCTGCCCTTCAAAGAAATTGGCTCCCAAGTTCTTGGGGCCTTTCCGGGTCAAACGTAAGGTCAACGAGGTGGCATACGAGCTGGCACTGCCCGAATCTATGAAGGTTCATCCGGTCTTCCATGTGTCCCTGTTGAAACCGGCAACTCCAGACCCCTTCCCGGATCGAAGGTCTAAGCCACCGGAGGCAGTAGACGTGGATGGGGAGGAGGAATTTGAAGTTGAAGCTATCTTAGATTGCAGGAAGAGGGGAGGCCAAACTCAGTTTCTGGTTAAATGGAAAGGATATGGGGCGGAGGAGAATTCATGGGAGCCGGCCCAAAATGTGCACGCCCCAAGGCTTGTGCGGGAATTTTTTCAGAACCAGCCGTTGAGTAGGGGTCGGTTGGGCATCCGGAGGTTGCCCGTAGGGGGGGGGGGCAATGTCAGGGATCCCGGGTCCTCGGCGGCGCGCGCATGCGCAGACCGCCGATCCGTCCCAGCCGGCGAGCGCAGAATCCTCGGCGATCGCGGCGGCCGCGCATGCGCAGTAGCGATCGCGGCCGCACCAATGGGAGAGCAGGGCGCCCTATTTGAAGCTGCCTGTGCATCTCCAAGTTGCCGCAAGGTCTTGTTCCAGTCCTGTAAGTACGCTTCCTAGTTGCCAAACTCTGCCTGTTCTGACTTATGCTTACCTTCTCCTGCTCTGACCCCGGCTCGTCCCTGACCATCCTTCCGCCTGACCCTCGGTACCTCGTTGCCCGCTACCTGTTGAACCTGGCTTGTGACCCCGACTATTCTCCGCTTACTCCCCCTGTACCACGCTGCCCGCACAATTCCGACCCGGCTAGTCTGACCTCGTCCACTCCTGACAGTTGCCCATCCATCCCGCTCGGATCGGGATCTGTCATCCCATCCATCCCGCTCGGATCAGGAGCTGTCATCCCCTTCACAGCAGGCTCAACCCGGGCACTTACCCCCAGCGGGACCCCTCTGCCACCGCCGGGGGTGCCCAGGAACGCGACCTGGTTTCAGTCTTGCACCAAGTCCATCCCCACCATCAGGGGCCCTGGTGAAAAGGCAGACTGGGACTTAGACTCCGCGCCCTGGGAAACTCCGTGCCGTGGACCACTAGAGATCCCGTTGGGTGGAGCCTGACACTGAGAGTTGCCTTGATTGAAGCCCTAACCCCAACCTGAATCTGCTACAACCATCGCGCCAATCTTCATCTGATCCTGCTCCACCATAACTATTATCCATTGAGATTTGGACTGTTTGGATGATATAGATTATTCTTTGATTGGATAAAATGGACAAGCAGATTGTGTGTGATTGATGGGGTGGTCTTTGTGTCCCTGCAGAGAATATAGCCTTTGACTCATGTGGCAAAAGAGTCGAAAACTCTCCCCCCAAGAAAGCCCGGATAGTTGGTGGTACACCAGGCAACTCGCCGTGGACTGTGAGCCTGCGTAACAGGTGAGCTGAGATTGAAAGCAGCCACCCGGAATCCAGTTCATAGTTGCTGAAATTGGCACTTTATGATTTTATTTATTTATTTTTTTACTCCATCCAGACAAGATATCCATTTCTGTGGGGGGTCCTTGGTGAAGGAAGACTGGGTGATCAGCACTCGGCAGTGTTTTTCTTCGTGGTAAGAAGTTGCAGGATAAGTATAACAGAAGTGTATTCTAAGTACCATACTGTCCAGTGCTCAGCCATCTCTCTTCTGCAGTGACGCTGATCTTTCTGGATATCACGCCATGGTGGGAACGCTCTATATCAACCCAAAACCCGATGACCCAAAAAAACAGTCTGTACCAATCAGTAAGATCATGTGTGGGCCCTCCGACTCCAGCCTGGTGATGTTGAAACTGGAGAGGTGAGAAAAGTAGTTTTAGTGCTATTTTTATTCATGCGCTGGTTACTTGGAGTATGTTGACTCCAATGCAGATCCATTTTTAGCACGAACGTAAAAGTTGGTGCTCAGATTATTATTATACATGATTTATATAGCGCCAACAGATTATGACTTTGGGATTCATAGTTAGGCTGAGTGTTGGGTTGGGGTTCATAATTGGAGTGTTGGGTTGGAATTTGTATTTGAATTGAGTACTGGGGTGGGTTTCCTGGTTAGGTTGAGTGTTAGCTTTGGGTTCTTCAGTATGTTGGGTTGGGGTTCTTGGGATGATTGCTGGCTTTGGGTTCCTGTTTTCATTGGGTTTGGGATCCTACTTGGCTTGAATATTCAGTTGGGGTTTGTAGTTGGGTGGGGGGTTCTTAGTTATGTTGAGTGTTTTGGGTTGGAGTTTCTAGTTAGGTTGAGTATCGGATGGGGGTTGAGTGTTTTGGCTTTGGGTTCCTAGTTATGTTGGGTTGGAGTTCCTATTTGATTTGAGTATTAAATTGGGGTTCCTAATTAGGTTGAGGGTTGGGGTTTCTAGTTGGGCTGAATGTTGGGTTGGTGTTAAGTTGTTGTGTGTCTGTGTGTTTTTTTTTTTTTTTTTAAGTGTTGGGTTGCGGCTTGTAGTTGGGTTAGTATTCCTAGTTAGGTTGAGTGTTGGGTTTGGATTCCTAGTTGAGTGTGGGTTGGGGTTCCTAGTTGGGTTGTTTCGGGGCTCCTAGTTAGGTTGAGTGTTCGGTTGGAGTTTCTAGTAAGGCTGAATATTGGATGGAGTTCCTAGTTGGGTTGGGGCTCCTAGTTACGTTGTGATAGGTTGGGGTCAGGAGCGTATTTACTGCAAGGCAAACAGGGCATTTGCCTAGGGCAGCACTTTTCAGGGAGTGGTGCCCCCCCCCCCCCTCACCCCAGCACGCGGTGATATCTATGAGGCTGGTGACTGAGCCACAGCTCAGGTGACGAATCAAGCGCAGGAAGGACATTCCAGACAGGAGGGTACTGGTGGCCTTCACAGGATGTGCATGGGATCTGGTAGGTTGGAGGTGGCCCGCCAGTCCTATCTTTGTGGGCACACAATAGGTATGTGTTTTGGGATGGGGAGCACGGGCTGGGATGATTTATGAAAGATTGTCAGCCAGGGTGGACAGTGAGCTGAGCAGGTAGGTGGGGCATTTTCCTGCCAAAGTATAATCTATCAGATCCTCATTGATTGATCTCCCCCCTGATGATGGATGTAGTGCTGTGTTTGTATATAATATTTATTATTATTATGATACAGTATTTATATAGCGCTAAAAGGTTTGCTCAGCGCTGTACATTATAGTGGGGGACAGAACATGTGACAATACAGTAACAAAACAGAACACGAGGGGTTCGAGGGCTCTGCTTACAATCTAGGAGGGAGGGGATAGTGGTACAGGAGGACGTGGCTGTGGGGCATGGAGTGGTAAGAGGAGTGGAGGAGATTGACTGTTAGGTGAGGGTGGGGTAGGCTTTCCTGAAGAGATGGGTTTTCAGGGTGCGCCTAAAGGTGAGGAGGGTAGGTGACAGTCTGATGGATTGGGGTAGTGAGTTCCAGAGGATGGGGGAAGTCCTGGGGAAGTCCTGCAGTCGGGCATGGGAGGAGGAGACCAGGGAGCTAGAAAGTAGGAGGTCTTCTGAAGAGCAAAGATTACGGGTAGGGTGGTATTTGGGTATCTATCTATCTATATATGTCTTATGTTCCAATACACTCTTCGCTCCGTTGGCTACAATTTTAAATGGGGGAGGGGGGCGTGCCCGATTTTAGTGTTTCCTAGGGCAGCAGAAAACCAAAATAACCTAACTGGAAACCCCAACCAGTGGTGTAACTGTTGGGCTTGGGTTTCTAGTTGAGTTGGGTTGGGCTTTCTAGCTAGCTTGCATGTTTGAATTCCAAGTTGGGTTGGGGTTCCAAGTTAGATTAGGTGTTGAGATTTGTAGTTGCATTGAGCATTGTGTTGGGGTTCCTAGTTAGGTTGGGGTTTCAGGTTAACGTGTGTGATGTAATAAACAGAAACAAAAATATTCTATGTACATTAAATAGTTAAATTACCGTAGCTGTTGAAGGTTGAATGTGACAGCCCTGGGACCTTTCAAAAGCCAGGATTTGGAAACTGAAGCATGTCTGTTCATTCATTCAGGCTCCTTTTTTACTATGTTTTCTAGCATAATTTTGGTCTTCAGAAACCTTTATGTGCTTTAAGATTTGGTTTCCACCTTGAGCCAATGAGAACTCAATCACTTTGATTGGGTCTGAAACTTCATGTGCTGAGAATTCCACCAGCTGAACTAATTTGTAGCAATTGTCTGAGGGAGAATAACTAACAATGTTCCTCTCTGTGGGGCTCCTTTTACTGTGGAGTCACAGCATGGGGCGATTTGGGTGGGCAGTCCGCCCTCCTTGATTCGAATGCTGAGCAGCTTGGGGCAGGAAGACCAGTCATCCCCCAGGTAGGGGGGATGGGTGAGAAATATATTGCACTTTTATTATACACTTTTTTTTTTTTTTTCTAATTAGCATCTTAAAGGAAACTCATCAGAGTAAGAACATGGGAGTTGTAATTGTTGCCCCGATCCCTAGCTTTACAATGTTTCCCTGACCGAGAACAAACCTACAGCCCAGCAATTCCATTGGCTGCTTACTTGGTCCAGGTAGCGACCCAATGAGTAGCGCAGCCAAAGATTAATCCACACTGAAATCACAGAGACGATAATTGATTGCACCGCTCTGCTGTCACTGTGTACTGAGTCTGCAGTCTGTCTAATCTGATCTCCCCTGTCTCTCTCTAGGCCGGTCACCCTGAACTCCTTGGTCGCTCTGATCTGTCTCCCTCCAGAGCGATATATTGTGCCTCCAGAAACCAAGTGTGAGATCGCAGGCTGGGGGGACACACAAGGTGAGCCACATTGTCCTGTCATTGCACACATTTCTCCCTGGGGTTTGGGGCGCTTTAGCTTTCATCGCACAGTTTCCTATACATTGGTGAATCTGTGTAATGCTGAACTCTGAGCAAATGTTCATTAAAAAGGAAAAATAATGCAGTTTTATACTCCAAAATGTTAAATCTGACTCCTGGCCTCCCCTCCAGTCTTGCACAAGTGTACCGGCTCCTCCCTTCCAGTCTTGCACAGGTGTACCGGCTCCTCCCCTCCAGTCTTGCACAGGTGTACCGGCTCCTCCCCTTCAGTCTTGCACTGGTGTACCGGCTCCTCCCCTTCAGTCTTGCACTGGTGTACCGGCTCCTCCCCTTCAGTCTTGCACTGGTGTACCGGCTCCTCCCCTTCAGTCTTGCACAGGTGTACCGGCTCCTCCCCTCCAGTCTTGCACAGGTGTACCGGCTCCTCCCCTTCAGTCTTGCACTGGTTTACCGGCTCCTCCCCTTCAGTCTTGCACAGGTGTACCGGCTCCTCCCCTTCAGTCTTGCACAGGTGTACCGGCTCCACCCCTCCAGTCTTGCACAGGTGTTCCGGCTCCTCCCCTCCAGTCTTGCACAGGTGTTCCGGCTCCTCCCCTCCAGTCTTGCACAGGTGTACCGGCTCCTCCCCTCCAGTCTTGCACTGGTGTAGCGGCTCCTCCCCTCCAGTCTTGCACTGGTGTAGCGGCTCTTCCCCTCCAGTCTTGCACTGGTGTAGCGGCTCTTCCCCTCCAGTCTTGCACTGGTGTAGCGGCTCTTCCCCTCCAGTCTTGCACTGGTGTAGCGGCTCTTCCCCTCCAGTCTTGCACTGGTGTAGCGGCTCTTCCCCTCCAGTCTTGCACTGGTGTAGCGGCTCTTCCCCTCCAGTCTTGCACTGGTGTAGCGGCTCTTCCCCTCCAGTCTTGCACTGGTGTAGCGGCTCTTCCCCTCCAGTCTTGCACTGGTGTAGCGGCTCTTCCCCTCCAGTCTTGCACTGGTGTACCGGCTCTTCCCCTCCAGTCTTGCACTGGTGTACCGGCTCTTCCCCTCCAGTCTTGCACTGGTGTACCGGCTCTTCCCCTCCAGTCTTGCACTGGTGTACCGGCTCTTCCCCTCCAGTCTTGCACTGGTGTACCGGCTCTTCCCCTCCAGTCTTGCACTGGTGTACCGGCTCTTCCCCTCCAGTCTTGCACTGGTGTACCGGCTCTTCCCCTCCAGTCTTGCACTGGTGTACCGGCTCTTCCCCTCCAGTCTTGCACTGGTGTATAGGCTCCTCCCCTCCAGTCTTGCACTGGTGTACCGGCTCTTCCCCTCCAGTCTTGCACTGGTGTACCGGCTCTTCCCCTCCAGTCTTGCACTGGTGTACCGGCTCTTCCCCTCCAGTCTTGCACTGGTGTACTTTTTTCTCCTCACGAGCTGTCACGCTGACAGAGGAGAGCCGGTAATCGGCATTCCTCAGAGGGGACATATACACTGATCATCAGGGCACTGATGACCAGTGTAGCCCCATCAATGCCACCTGTCAGTGCACATCAATGCCACATATCGGTGCCCATCTGAGCTGCCTTTCGGTGCTGCCAATCAATGCCACCTAACAGTTCCAGTCAGTGCTGCCTATCAGTGCCATAGATAAGTACTGTCTTTCAGTGCCCACCAATGATGCCTGTCAATGCCCATCAGTGCCACCTACCAGTGCCTCCTACCAGTTCCAATCAGTGCCACCTATTAATGCCATATGAGTGCTGCCTTTCAGTGCCCATCAGTGATACCTGTCAATGCTCACGTGATGCCTGGCAATGCCCATCAGTGCCACCTATCAGTGCCCATTACTGCAGCCTCATTAGTGCACATCAGTGAAGGAGAAAAGTTACTCCTTTTACAAAATGTTAAACCAGAAAAAACTTTTTTTTTTTTTTTTATTTCAGTTGTTATTGGTTTGTTTAGCAAAAAATAAAAAGCCCAGTGGTGATTAAATACTGCCAAAAGAAAGCTCTAATTGTCTCAAAGAAATTATAAAACTTTCATATGGGTACAGTGTTGCGTGACCGCGCAACTGTCATTCAAAGTGCGACAACGCTTAAAGCTGAAATTTTGCCTGGGCAGGAAGAGGGTGAAAGTGCCCAGTAGACAAGTGGTTAATATTTGCATAACTCCACCCAAGAGCCATCACACTGTTGCATCATGTCTCTTGAGATCAGTGCGAAGGAAGGGTGCTGTGATAATTTCAGGAACCTGCCAGCCCCTCCAGCACCAAGCAATAAGGCGCGTAATGAAATCCGAGTAAAATGTCATTCGCAGGTTGATGAAGAATGAGGGAGGAGCCAGGAAAGGCAAAATATGACCAGATTTAAATTTCAGCTTTACTGTATTTTTAAATGCAGCTAGTATAAAAACCCGAGTCTCTTGATGTCCATTTTTGCTGTTCTTCCCTGGTATAGCATCAGACGGGCTAGAAGCACTGTGGGTGATCAAGTTCTAAACAGGAGGGGAGAGCAGAGAGAGGACTTTCTGTTCCTAGGGGGCGTGTTATTGCTCAAGCTATGCTGTAGTTGAGGTGGAGGGCTGGCATAGTGGGAGCTCTCCACCTCCTGGCTCTGGCAGTCCCAGTGAGAGGCCTATCATCAGGGGCAGACTGACAATTCATGGGGCCCCCGGGCAATAGGGGATCATGGGGCCCCTGTGTCCTTGCCCAAACTCAAAAAAGCCTATGAAAAAGGTACCAGGGGCATCTCATGGGGCCCTCTACTGACCTCGGGCCCTCGGGCAGTGCCCGAGTTTCCAAACGGTCAGTCCGCCCCTGCCTATCGGGATGTAGAACACCGTTCTTTTCTCATACGTTGTGTCTTCTCCTCCAGGTACCGGGCATGAGGATGTCCTCAAGGTGGCCCACTTCAACATAATCAGTAACGAGGAATGCAACAAGGGGAGCACCAAGATCCGTGCGCAGGAAAGTGAGATCTGCACCAGGCCAGTGCCCATTGAGCTTGGAGCCTGTGAGGTCAGTTCTAGGCACCAGAGATACGGAATTAAAGGGGATCTGTCAGTAGCATGGGAGCTGCAATGGCTGATTAGGTTTTACATAGTTAGTCTGGCTGAAAAAAGACAAAAGTTCATCCAGGTCAACCATAGAAAAAAAAAGTTATAATCCTACACCCACAGTTGATCCAGAGGAAGGTAAAAAAGTCCAGCAAAGCACGATCCAATCTGCTCCTGCAGGGAAAAAATTCCTTCCTGATCCCCCGAGAGGCAATCAGATATTCCCTGGATCAACTTTCCCTATAAATGTTATATCCAGTTATATTCTTTGTATCCAAGAAAGAATCCAGGACTTTCCTACAGCAATCCACTGAGCTGGCCACAACCAACTCTGGAGGGAGTCTATTCCACATTCTCACAGCTCTTACTGTGAAGAAACCTTTCCGTGTTTGGAGATTAAATTTCTTTTACTCCAGACATAAAGAGTGCCCCCTTTTTGAAGGTGGAAGTTCCAGGCTATCATCCTGATTCCTGGCTTCATTAAATAGTCTGCGATCTGGAACAAGCATGCAGCCAGTGAAATATCCTCACATCAGCTATGCACATTTATTTATTTCAGGTACTTATATAGCGCCGTCAATTTACGCAGCACTTTACATATATATTGTACATTCACATCAGTCCCTAACCCTCAAGGGGCGTACAATCTAAGGTCCCTAACCCTCAAGGGGCGTACAATCTAAGGTCCCTAACTTACATTCATACATACACATACTAGGGACAATTTAGACAGGAGCCAATTAACCTACCAGCATGTCTTTGGAGTGTGGGAGGAAACTGGAGTACCCGAAAAAACCCCACACAGGCACAGGGAGAACATGCAAACTCCAAGTAGGTGGTGCCGTGGTTGGGATTCGAACCGACAACCCGAGTACTGCCAGGAGGAAGTGCTAACCATTTAGCCACTGTGCTGCCCATACATGCATACAGTCCATAGACCTCAGGCCAGGTGCGCACATTTATTTATTATTTATTTCAGGTACTTATATATCGCCATCAATTTACGCAGCGCTTTACATATATATTGTACATTCACATCAGTCCCCGCCCCTGAGGAGTGTACAATCTAAGGTCCCTAACTGCAAACAGTCCCTAGACTGAGCAGCCAGGATGAAGATGACGACCCTGGGGCCTCCATCATCAGAAATGGGAGCTTTTCGATTTCTGTCCTGACAAGTCTTGTCCAATGAGTATACAAAGCAGGAACTCCGGTCAATCACGTCTTGGTTCAGGCTGGACGTTTTCTCTTAGTGGTCACTGGGAGACATCGGGGGTTGATTTTCTAAAGGTGGAGAGTGAAGAATCTGGTGCAGCTCTACAAAGAAACCAATCAGTTTCCAGGTTTTATTGTCTATACTTAATTTAACAAGCTGAGAGATTAGATGATTGGCTACTGAGCACAGTTGCACCAGATTCTGGTTGCTCCAGTCTTAGTAACTCCACCCCCCCATAGTGGAACTCTGGGCACCAGGAGAACTATTCTTTGTCTACATCCTGCATTTCGGTTAGGGCTGTAGAGTTTTTTGGCTTTGTGTCTAGTAGAAGGCAGATGCTGCAAACTGGGTATGATGTAGTGTAATTATGATCTGCATTTAGTTTCCTGAAAGTTCCTCAGGGGTGGAGCCCTGTTATTCCTTTAAGCTCTGTGTGAGGAATCGTCATAAAGACTCCTATTTCTTAGAGTTCATTGAGGGAACTTTAAGTCTTTAACCTTCAGGTTATACAGTCAGGTCCATAAATATTGGGACATTGACACAATTCTAACATTTTTGGCTCTATACACCACTACAATGGATTTGAAATGAAATGAACAAGATTTGCTTTAACTGCAGACTGTCAGCTTTAATTTGAGGGTATTTACATCCAAATCAGGTGAACAGTGTAGGAATTACAACAGTTTGCATATGTGCCTCCCACTTGTTAAGGGACCAAAAGTAATGGGACAATTGGCTTCTCAGCTGTTCCATGGCCGAGTGTGTGTTATTCCCTCATTATCCCAATTACAATGAGCAGATAAAAGGTCCAGAGTTAATTTCAAGTGTGCTATTTGCATTTGGAATCTGTTGCTGTCAACTCTCAAGATGAGATCCAAAGAGCTGTCACTATCAGTGAAGCCATTATTAGGCTGAAAAAACAAAACAAACCCATCAGAGAGATAGCAAAAACATTAGGCGTGGCCAAAACAACTGTTTGGAACATTCTTAAAAAGAAGGAACGCACCGGTGAGCTCAGCAACACCAAAAGACCCGGAAGACCACGGAAAATAACTGTGGTGGATGACCGAAGAATTCTTTCCCTGGTGAAGAAAACACCCTTCACAACAGTTGGCCAGATCAAGAACACTCTCCAGGAGATAGGTGTATGTGTGTCAAAGTCACCAATCAAGAGAAGACTTCATCAGCGTGAATACAGAGGGTTCACCACAAGATGGAAACCATTGGTGAGCCTCAAAAACAGGAAGGCCAGATTAGAGTTTGCCAAACGACATGTAAAAAAGCCTTCACAGTTCTGGAACAACATCCTATGGACAGATGAGACCGACATCAACTTGTACCAGAGTGATGGGAAGAGAAGAGTATGGAGAAGGAACTGCTCATGATCCTAAGCATACCACCTCATCAGTGATCATGGTGGTGGTAGGGTCATGGCGTGGGCATGTATGGCTGCCAATGGAACTGCTTCTCTTGTATTTATTGATGATGTGACTGCTGACAGAAGCAGCCGGATGAATTCTGAAGTGTTTCGGGAATATTATCTGCTCATATTCAGCCAAATGCTTCACAACTCATTGGACGCTTCACAGTGCAGATGGACAATGACCCAAAGCAGACTGCAAAAGACACCAAAGAGTTTTTTAAGGGAAAGAAGTGGAATGTTCTGCAATGGCCAAGTCAATCACCTGACCTGAATCCGATTGAGCATTTCACTTGCTGAAGACAAAACTGAAGGGAAAATGCCCCAAGAACAAGCAGGAACTGAAGACAGTTGCAGTAGAGGCCTGGCAGAGCATCACCAGGGATGAAACCCAGCGTCTGGTGATGTCTATGCGTTCCAGACTTCAGGCTGTAATTGACTGCAAAGGATTTGCAACCAAGTATTAAAAAGTGAAAGTTTGTTTTATGATTATTATTCTGTCCCATTACTTTTGGCCCCTTAACAAGTGGGAGGCACATATGCAAACTGTTGTAATTCCTACACCGTTCACCTGATTTGGATGTAAATACCCTCAAATTAAAGCTGACAGTCTGCAGTTAAAGCACATCTTGTTTGTTTCATTTCAAATCCATTGTGGTGGTGTATAGAGCCAAAAATGTTAGAATTGTGTCGATGTCCCAATATATATGGACCTGACTGTATTTCTATCTACGGGAGGATTGGACATGTGTCTCTCAATGGACTCAGGATCTTTGTACCCACCATAAATTCCTTTTTTTCTCGGAGTCCATTGAGGGACACAGGTCCAATCCTCCTGTTGATGGAAATATAACCTGAAGGTTAAAGACTTCTGTGTCCCTTGATGGATTCTAAGAAATAGGAGTCACTATGGGGATTCCTCACACCCATAGCGAGCTTGAAAGAATAGCAGGGCTCCACCTCTGAGGAGCTTTCAGGAAACTAAATGCAGGTGGCTATTTGAGCTGCAGGAAGTCTCCAGTTTCTGTCATCTTTGGCCAGTTAGCATCTGTTTGCAGTGTTGCTGGTTTTTTAATGTCTTGACGCTTCATGACTTCCCATGTTCCTCAATGGATGAAAAAAAAAAATAGGATCTTTTGTACCCACCATAAAATCCATTTCTCTATTTTCTTTTTCATTCATTGAGGAACATTGGAAGTCATGAAGCTTCAAGTCATTAAAAAACCTGCAACACTGCAAACAGATGCTAACTGGCCAAAGCTGACAAACTGGAGACTTCCTGCAGCTCAAATAGCCACCTGCATTTAGTTTCCTGCAAGCTCCTCAGGGGTGGAGCCTTGCTATTCTTTCCAGCTCTCTATGGGTGTGAGGAATCACCATAATGACTTCTATTTCTTAGAATCCATCTAGAGATACAGGAAGTCTCTTAACCTTCAGGTTATATTTCCATCTATCGGAGGATTGGACATGTGTCCCTCAATGGACTCAGGATCTTTGCACCCACCATAAAATGCTCTTTTTTTTTTTTTTCTCTCCCCTGAGTCCATTTGAGGGACACATGTCCAATCCTCCTGTAGATGGAAATATAACCTGAAGGTTAAAGACTTCCTGTATCTCTCGATGGATTCTAAGAAATAGGAGTCATGATGGCGATGCCTCACACCCATAGAGAGCTTGAAATAATAGCAGGGCTCCACCCCTGAGGAGCTTTCAGGAAACTAAATGAAGGTGGCTATTTGAGCTGCAGGAAATCTCCAGTTTTTCTGTCATCTTTGGCCATCTGGTTGCAGTTTTTGTACCCACCATAAAATCCTTTTCCTGTGTTCCTCAATGGATGAAAAAGAAAATCGAGAGTCTTGAAGCTTCAAGACCTTTAAAAAACAGCAACCCCACAAACTGAGCTGCAGGAAGTCTCTGGTTTTTGTCCTCTTTGGCCCGTTGGCATCGGTTTGTGGTGTTGCTGTTTTTTTTTTCTTTTCTTTAATGTCTTGAAGCTTCGAGACTTCCTGTGTTCCTCAATGGATGAAAAAGAAAATGGAGAAAAAGTATCTTGTGGTGGGATCACCTTGTAATAGGTGTAGGGAGCGACAAGAGGGGATTCCAAAATGTCGTCATCATCCTTCTGCTTCTTTCAGGGTGATTATGGAGGTCCACTGGCCTGTCTGACCCATGACTGCTGGGTGCTGGAGGGGGTGATTGTCCCGGCTCGTGGCTGCGGAAAGAAAAATGTTCCGGGTGTCTTCACACGTGTCTCTGTGTACGTGGATTGGATCAATAAAGTGATGAAGATGATGTAATGGCCACATTGCATGTAATCTACTGTGAATAGACTTTGGGGGGGGGGGGGGGATGGGGGCGTAGATGGCTGATGAGAGTGTCTAAAATTGTATGAGAGGATTTTGTTTTTATTCTG
This sequence comes from Staurois parvus, assembly GCF_062004578.1. Taxonomy (NCBI): domain Eukaryota; kingdom Metazoa; phylum Chordata; class Amphibia; order Anura; family Ranidae; genus Staurois; species Staurois parvus. The sequence goes on along the minus strand of NW_028321380.1, from coordinate 2,800 downwards.
CAATCTGATTGGTTTGTAAATAATGAGGTTGTAAGAAAGCAGAACTGTCTGTGCTCCTGGGAACATGGAGGGATATTTTCTGATATTGGCCTGAATATCATGTTTAGATGTGATGTTCCCTTTTTATACTTTGCTGTTTCCGATTTTCCACGGTTGTATGTTCTATACATGTTTTTTAGCAGATTTTCTCTCCTCCGCACAGTGATGACGTACAATCCCAGTGCCAGATATTCTTAATATAAGTTGTATCTTTTTTTTTTTTTTTTTGTATTTCCAATAAAGAAAAATTCTTTAAGTGTAATCCGCTGCCTTCTTGTACCATTTATGGCATTTCTGTATGTTCATGTTAGGAGGACATGTGACCCTTGTCTCTTCCGATCATCAGATGCCAAAAAGGCATTAGATGGGGTAACGGGCAATTCATGGCAGCAGACCTAAAACTCATCAGTCTGACAGAGAACATTATGAAAAGGATTAGCGCCTCTCTCAAAGTTAAGGCAGATGTGGGTGTTGACAGAAGTGATGAGGTCCAATCAGAGCGCAGCGAGTGTCAGCAGGTTCAATGTGAGTGTCCGGAATAATACCCTGTTTATTACAGGAAAAATGCTGCTTCCGTCCCTTCTCCCTCTAGTGCTCTCTGCTAGCAGAGCTGAGTAATGGCCACACCCATCATCACAGACCCTCCCCTGTGAGGCCCAATCCGAGCGCAGTGAGTGTCAGCAGGTTCAATGTGAGTGTTCAGACTAACTTTTTTTATTACAGTAAAAATTCTGCTTCCTTCTCTTCTCCCTCTAGTGCTCTCTGATAGCAGAGCTGAGTAATGGCCACACCCATTATCACAGATACGCCCCTCCTGAATCAGAGCTCGAGTGTTGGCAGGTTCTATGACTGTCTGGAATATTAACTTTTCAGGAAAAATGCTGCTTTCTGCCCTTCTCCCTCTAGTTTTCTCTGCTAGCAGAGCTGAGTAATGGCCACACCCATTATCACAGACCCGCCCCTCATCAATCAGAGCGCAGTGAGTGTTGGTAGGATCTATGAGACTGTCTGGAATATAAATTTTTTATCATAGGGAAAATGCTTCTCCCAGTCCTTCTCTCTCCAGTGTTCTGTTCTGGCAGAGCTGAGTAACGGCCACACCCATCATCACAGACACGCCCCCTCCTCGAAGAGCAGAACTATACTGCATCTGAGCATCACAAACTGAAAACGCAATTTAATTCATTTTTAATATTCAAAGCAAACTCCCCCATCCATCCATGTACTTTTTGGAACCTATCTGCCCTTAGCTTAGGCATGCAGGCAGGAGGGTGTGCTTAGCTAAGAGAGCCCCTCCTAAAAACTCCTGGGATGTATAACATCATTTTGACCTAGGCTAGAAACCTGGAAGTGATTGAAGAAATATTAAAAAAAAAAAAAAAAAAAAAAAAAAGTTTAAAATGAGTTATTAGGATATACTTTCCTATCTATTTACTAATGCTAGCAACGTAAGGATTAAAAATAGTCAATGTTGATTGAGACAGCGGAGTTCCACTTTAGGCATCCCCACAAACGTGAAGAGAAGGGCAAGGGGTGTGTCTGACCAGAGAGGGGTAATCTCAGATGTAGAGGGGGGGGGGGGGGGTCCTGACCGGAGAGGGGTAATCTCAGATGTAGAAGGGGGGGGGGGGGGTCCTGACCGGAGAGGGGTAATCTCAGATGTAGAAGGGGGGGTCCTGACCGGGGAGGGGTAATCTCAGATGTAGAAGGGGGGGTCATCTCAGATGTAGAAGGGTGGGAGGGGGGGTTTGACCGGAGAGGAGTAATCTCAGATGTAGAAGGGGGGGGGGGGGGTCTGACCAGAGAGGGGTAATCTCAGATGTAGAAGGGGGGGAGGTCTGACCAGAGTGGGGTAATCTCAGATGTAGGGAGAAGGGGGGTTTGACCAGAGAGGGGTAATCTCCGATGTAGAAGCTCCCCAGAGGGGGGTCTGACTAGAGAGGAAAACACCCCCCTAGCATTTGTTGCTGTGGCCATTTTGAGTAAGAGCAGATGATTCATGTAGCCTTTACTTCCTGGAATCCACCTGCCCTTGGGTCAGGAATTGGCAGGGCTGAGAAACCTCCCTCTTCTCCTGAAGACTCCTGGGATGTATGTCATCATGTGCCTAGGCAGGAAACCAGGACGTAACTGAGGAAATGTATAAAACAAGTCAATCTGATATTTTCCTATCCGTGTTTACTGATGTCAGCAGCATAAGGATTAAAAAATAGTCCCATGTTGATAGACGGAGTCAAGTTCCGCTTTAAGTGTCTTCTCTGACCCTTTCACAGTTACCAATGGCACTTTCTAGGGTTGCCCTCTTCGCTCCCCCCCCCCCCCCCCTTCTAATGTGAGATTACGGCCGCCCGTCACTACACAATCTCCCGGTTCTGTGGATGACCTTCTTTCTCACGCAGCCTCGTATTTCCCAACCCCCCTAAAATAATTTGAGACGATTGCTGGACTCTCATCTCTCAAAATCAACTTTTGAAATTCAGACGTGATAAACGTTACAATGTGCCTGTTGCAAAAGAAATAAAAAATTGCTGTGACCCACTAATGGTGCGAAATTCAAACGAAAATTCTTAGAAAAGATTTTCAAAAGAATTATTTCGGAATTCAACCCGTGTATGGCCGGCTTTAGGCTGCCGTGACTTGCAGTTCATTCGTTCACGGAAGTCCGTGAATGAATGACGCGGTTGTGTGGGCGGAGCCCTGCATGGCCACGCCGGTTTCAAATCTGACATAGTATGGGAAGAAGTCTCCTCATACTGTCATA
>NW_028321379.1:10000-116382 GCF_062004578.1 Staurois parvus | reverse complement strand
CTCTGCAGGAGCATCTCCGAGGGCTAGAAGCCTCCTGGTGGATTTCTAGTTTTGCATGTTAGTCCCCGGTCACACTGGGTGTGACTTGGCATGCGATTTGTATGACATATGACTTGTAAATCGCATGGCAAGTCCACCCTATTGTCTGCAATTACAGCGGTCATATCGGTGCGGTTCTGACTTGGTCGGAGCCGCACCGCTTTCTAAAGTAGTCCATGCACTACGTCTGGTGCGATTTGCATAGATATCTGTGTGAGATGTCTTGCAAATCGCACCTGAAATTGGCATCTCACCCGACTTTTAAATGGTCCGACTTCACTGTAAGCCCGGGTTCACACGTTGTTTTCAGTGCGAATCTCCGCACCGCATCAGAATCGCACCCCAAAATCAGATCATAGGTGTGAATACCCAAGTGCTCCGATTCTAGTGCGGACTAAAAACGGGTCCTGCACCTTTTTATTGCGGGTGCGATTAAAGCCATACAGAATGTATGGCTCCAATCGCACCGCACACAAATCGCTTGTGATCTGCAAAGGAATGTGGTGAGGTTCCTGCGCGAATCACATGCGATATACCCAGAGGCTTTCCTAGGGTTGATGTTCACCCGGTGCGATAACACTTGGTGACACCCCTCCGACGATCCCTGCAGAATGGATCGGATCTGCGGACTGAGCCATAATGGATCGAAGTCTGATCCATTATGCTCCCCAATCCGCAGATCTGATCCATCCTGTGGGGATTGTCGGCTTGCTTTACAACTTACCTTTTCATGGAACGGGTACGGTGTCACCCCGTATAGGTTGCATGCTGATGATCCCCGCAGGATGGTTCGGATCTGCAGATTCAGCAGAATGGATCGGATCTGCAGATTCAGCAGAATGGATCAGACTCCAATCCATTATGCTCCCCAATCCGCAGATCTGATCCATCCTGTGGGGATCATCGGCTTGCTTACAACCTACCTTTTCGTGGAGCGGGTCCGGTGTCACCCCCGTATAGATTGCATGCCAACGATCCCCGCAGGATGGATGGGACCTGCAGATTGGGGAGCATAATGGATCGGTGTCCAATCCAGGGGCGACTGATCATTCGAGCACTTGGGCACTGCCCGAGGGCCGGGGTCAGTAGGTGGCCCCATGAGATGCCCCTGGTACCTTTTTCATAGGCTTTTTTGAGTTTGGGCAAGGACACAGGGGCCCCATGATCCCCTATTGCCTGGGGGCCCCATGAGTTGTCAGTCCACCTTTGGTCCGATCCATTATGCTCCCCAATCCTCAGATCCGATCCATCCTGTGGGGATCGTTGGTTTGCTTTACAACTTACCTTTTCATGGAGCGTGTCCGGTGTCACCCTGTGCAGTAGGTGTCACCCCCCGCACCTGCCTCGCAACGCCACAGGATATACCACACCACATATATGTGAACCCGGGCTAAGTCGCACGATTTCAAACTCAGGATCGGTGTGACCCGGGTGTTACACAATGTATACCAAACCAGCCAACATTTCCAAGGGAGAGTTTGTTTAGGTTTCTATTTCTGGACACACAATCCATATAGATCAGTTTGTAGACTGCGAGGTTGTCACTCGTCATAGTTTATTGGTGAAGAAAAGGGCAGAGACCTGCATCCTCTGACCTTCAATCATCTGGCAGGGTTGCAGCGTACTGAAATCTGATTGGATGAGCTTCCTGCACTTTACATATCATCATTTCATTTTGCTTTACTTAATAAGACAGTTTTGTAAATAGATTTCTTTATTTTTTGTTCTTTCTTTTTTTATTACAAAATATTTGTTTTCTTGCTTCTGTTTTTTTTTTAGTATAAATAAAGTCATTTATATGTTTAATTTATTCATTGTTCTTCTCTGTTTATTAATTTTGGAGCCGAGGTTCACACTGATGCGGTGCGAAATTCACATGTATAATACATAAGGGGGGATATGATCTCCATGTATAATACATAAGGGGGGATATGATCTCCATGTATAATACATAAGGGGGGATATGATCTCCATGTATAATACATAAGGGGGGGGATATGATCTCCATGTATAATACATAAGGGGGGATATGATCTCCATGTATAATACATAAGGGGGGATATGATCTCCATGTATAATACATAAGGGGGGATATGATCTCCATGTATAATACATAAGGGGGGGGATATGATCTCCATGTATAATACATAAGGGGGGATATGATCTCCATGTATAATACATAAGGGGGGATATGATCTCCATGTATAATACATAAGGGGGATATGATCTCCATGTATAATACATAAGGGGGGATATGATCTCCATGTATAATACATAAGGGGGGATATGATCTCCATGTATAATACATAAGGGGGATATGATCTCCATGTATAATACATAAGGGGGGATATGATCTCCATGTATAATACATAAGGGGGGGATATGATCTCCATGTATAATACATAAGGGGGGGATATGATCTCCATGTATAATACATAAGGGGGGATATGATCTCCATGTATAATACATAAGGGGGGATATGATCTCCATGTATAATACATAAGGGGGGGATATGATCTCCATGTATAATACATAAGGGGGGATATGATCTCCATGTATAATACATAAGGGGGGATATGATCTCCATGTATAATACATAAGGGGGGATATGATCTCCATGTATAATACAAAAGGGGGGATATGATCTCCATGTAAAATACATAAGGGGGGATATGATCTCTATGTATAATACATAAGGGGGGGGATATGATCTCCATGTATAATACAAAAGGGGGGATATGATCTCCATGTATAATACATAAGGGGGGGGGGGTATGATCTCCATGTATAATACAAAAGGGGGGATATGATCTCCATGTATAATACATAAGGGGGGGTATGATCTCCATGTATAATACATAAGGGGGGATATGATCTCCATGTATAATACATAAGGGGGGATATGATCTCCATGTATAATACATAAGGGGGGATATGATCTCCTTGTATAATACATAAGGGGGGATATGATCTCCACGTATAATACATAAGGGGGGGGGATATGATCTCCATGTATAATACATAAGGGGGGGATATGATCTCCATGTATAATACATAAGGGGGGGGGGGATATGATCACCATGTATAATACATAAGGGGGGGGGGATATGATCTCCATGTATAATATATAAGGGGGGATATGAACTCCATGTATAATACATAAGGGGGGATATGATCTCCATGTATAATACATAAGGGGGGGGGGATATGATCACCATGTATAATACATAAGGGGGGGGGATATGATCTCCATGTATAATATATAAGGGGGGATATGATCTCCATGTATAATACATAAGGGGGGATATGATCTCCATGTATAATACATAAGGGGGGGATATGATCTCCCATGTATAATACATAAGGGGGGATATGATCTCCATGTATAATACATAAGGGGGGATATGATCTCCCTGTATAATACATAAGGGGGATATGATCTCCATGTATAATACATAAAGTGGATATGATCCCCATGTATAATACAAAAGGGGATATGATCTCCATGTTAATACATAAGGGGGGGGGGTATGATCTCCATGTATAATACATAAGGGGGGATATGATCTCCATGTATAATACATAAGGGGGATATGATCTCCGTGTATAATACATAAGGGGGATATGATCTCCATGTATAATACATAAGGGGGGATATGATCTCCATGTATAATACATAAGGGGGGATATGATCTCCATGTATAATACATAAGGGGGGATATGATCTCCATGTATAATACATAAGGGGAATATGATCTCCATGTATAATACATAAGGGGGGGGGGGATATGATCACCATGTATAATACATAAGGGGGGGGGATATGATCTCCATGTATAATATATAAGGGGGGATATGAACTCCATGTATAATACATAAGGGGGGATATAATCTCCATGTATAATACATAAGGGGGGGGATATGATCTCCATGTATAATACATAAGGGGGGGGGATATAATCTCCATGTATAATACATAAGGGGGGGGGATATGATCTCCATGTATAATACATAAGGGGGGGGGGGATATGATCACCATGTATAATACATAAGGGGGGGATATGATCACCATGTATAATACATAAGGGGGATATGATCTCCATGTATAATACATAAGGGGGGATATGATCTCCATGTATAATACATAAGGGGAGATATGATCTCCATGTATAATACATAAGGGGGGGTATGATCTCCATGTATAATACATAAGGGGGATATGACCTCCATGTATAATACATAAGGGAGATATGACCTCCATGTATAATACATAAGGGGGGATAGGATCTCCATGTATAATACATAAGGGGGGATATGATCTCCATGTATAATACATAAGGGGGGGTATGATCTCCATGTATAATACATAAGGGGATATGACCTCCATGTATAATACATAAGGGGAGATATGACCTCCATGTATAATACATAAGGGGGGATAGGATCTCCATGTATAAAACATAAGGGGGATATGATCTCCATGTATAATACATAAGGGGGATATGATCTCCATGTATAATACATAAGGGGGGGTATGATCTCCATGTATAATACATAAGGGGGATATGACCTCCATGTATAATACATAAGGGGAGATATGACCTCCATGTATAATACATAAGGGGAGATATGACCTCCATGTATAATACATAAGGGGGGATATGATCTCCATGTATAATACATAAGGGGGGATATGATCTCCGTGTATAATACATAAGGGGGGATAGGATCTCCATGTATAATACATAAGGGGGGATATGATCTCCATGTATAATACATAAGGGGGGGTATGATCTCCATGTATAATACATAAGGGGGATATGACCTCCATGTATAATACATAAGGGAGATATGACCTCCATGTATAATACATAAGGGGGGGATAGGATCTCCATGTATAAAACATAAGGGGAGATATGACCTCCATGTATAATACATAAGGGGGGATAGGATCTCCATGTATAATACATAAGGGGGGATATGATCTCCATGTATAATACATAAGGGGGGTATGATCTCCATGTATAATACATAAGGGGGATATGACCTCCATGTATAATACATAAGGGAGATATGACCTCCATGTATAATACATAAGGGGGGATAGGATCTCCATGTATAAAACATAAGGGGGATATGACCTCCATGTATAATACATAAGGGGGGATATGATCACCATGTATAATACATAAGGGGGGATATGATCTCCATGTATAATACATAAGGGAGGATATGATCTCCATGTATAATACATAAGGGGGGATATGATCTCCATGTATAATACATAAGGGGGGATATGATCTCCATGTATAATACATAAGGGGGGATATGATCTCCATGTATAATACATAAGGGGGGGTATGATCTCCATGTATAATACATAGGGGGGACATGATCTCCATGTATAAATACATCAGTGGTTCATATAGTGAACTCGGTGTAGTCATTCCCCCTGAGGTCATCACAGAGGACAAGGGGGCATTCTTTACGTCTGGAGGAAAAAGAAATGTAATCTCCAAACACGGAAAGGTTTCTTCACAGTAAGAGCTGTGAGAATGTGGAACAGACTCCCTCAAGAGTTGGTTGTGGCCAGCTCAGTGGATTGCTGTAGGAAAGTCCCTGGATTCTTTCTTGGATACACAGAATATAACTGGATATAACATTTATATGGAAAGTTGATCCAGGGAATATCCGATTGCCTCTCGGGGATCAGGAAGGAATTTTTCCCCTGCAGGAGCAAATTGGGTCAACTGAGGGTGTAGGATTATGACCTTTTTTTTTTTGTTATGGTTGAAATAAATGGACTTTTGTCTTTTTTCAGCCAGACTAACTAACTGTGCATGGGAACCAATCAGCTTCTACCTTCAGCTTGTCCAATGAAGCTTTGGCAATAAAACCTGGAAGCTGATTGGTTCCAGAGCAGAGCTGCAGCAGATTTTCCACTCTTTTAGTACATAAGCCCCCATAGTCATCAATGACAATGTTTGCCCCATCCCTTCCCCCTCCAGGCACCAGCCGACCCATACGCAGTACAAACGGGCCGCTATGGGGACCCTTATGCAGCCGTGTAGTCTGTACAAATGGTATGTCTGCCCCGTGGCCCCTAGACAAGGTCAACTGCTGCCTGTATAAACACGCTCATTTGGCAAAAAAAAATAAAAAAATAAAAACCCAGCCGTGCCTGTTTATACCACAAGGACTGTACAAAAAGATCTATAGGGGTCCCATCCCCCCATCGCCATCTCCTGCCTATGGCCGCCCCAAGCCCAGCCCAGGCTAGAAGAATTGCTTGCGGCAAAATTTGCCGTTACTGCAGATTCCCCGGCGCGGCCTGACGTGGCTTCTCGGCGGATCGATACTTTACCCTTTCCTGCGCAGGCCGCTCTGCTGGAGGGGGAAGTGTAATTAATGGCATCCCTTGTCTGGAGTAAATACAGCCATCCGGGCCTTGCATTTTAAATCAGACCTGTTTTGCAGTAAGTGTATATAATGGTGGGGGGGGGGAGGGGAGGGGGGGGGGTGACATCAACTTGTCCGCACTGACAGCAAAAAAATGAGCCATTCTGCAGGTTGCAAGGTATCTGCATCATGGAGTGCAGGCGCCCCCTAGTGTGCTCCGGCAGAACTTCCTTTTATAGGTAACTACAGGGCCCCCGGGAGGTTAGGTCAGGCAGGCGGATCGGGGATTTGGGGCAACAAAAGTGTGAAGAGTCCGACCGACCGCGGGACGTTTCCAGCACAGCTCAGTAATACACAGCCAGGGAAGCCTGTATCTGATAGCATGGCACCATGGGAACCGGCTCCGGAACCCTCTCCAGCATGTCCTTCACATTCGCTTGTAACACAAAGTCGCTTCTATCAGTCTTCTGTTACAGGTAAGAAGGCTTTAAAGGTCTCCGGTAACTTGGAAACCATTGACAGAAGTCTTTTATTACTTGGAAGACGTCTCTAACAGTCTCCTGTATCTTGGAAGAAGTCTCTAACCATTTCCTGCATCTTGGAAGAAGTCTCTAACCATCTCCTGTATCTTGGAAGAAGTCTCTAACCATCTCCTGTATTTTGGAAGAAGTCTCTAACAGTCTCCTGTATCTTGGAAGAAGTCTCTAACAGTCCTTTGTATCTTGGAAGAAGTCTCTACAGTCCTATGTATCTTGGAAGAAGTCTCTAACAGTCCTCTGTATCTTGGAAGAAGTCTCTAACAGTCTCCTGTATCTTGGAAGACACCTCTAACCATCTCCTGTATCTTGGAAGAAATCTCTAACAATCTTCTGTATCTTGGAAGAAGTCTCTAACAGTCTCCTGTATCTTGGAAGAAGTCTCTAACAGACTCTTGTATCTTGGAAGAAGTCTCTAACAGACTCTTGTATCTTGGAAGAAGTCTCTAACAGTCTCCTGTATCTTGGAAGAAGTCTCTAACAGTCCCCTGTATCTTGAAAGAAGTCTCTAACAGTCTCCTGTATCTTGGAAGAAGTCTCTAACAGTCTCCTGTATCTTGGAAGAAGTCTCTAACAGTCTCCTGTATCTTGGAAGATGCCTCTAACCATCTCCTGTATCTTGGAAGAAGTCTCTAACAATCTTCTGTATCTTGGAAGAAGTCTCCAACAGTCTCCTGTATCTTGGAAGAAGTCTCTAACAGTCCCCTGTATCTTGGAAGAAGTCTCTAACAGACTCCTGTATCTTGGAAGAAGTCTCTAACAGTCTCCTGTATCTTGGAAGAAGTCTCTAACAGTCCCCTGTATCTTGGAAGAAGTCTCTAACAGTCTCCTGTATCTTGGAAGAAGTCTCTAACAGTCTCCTGTATCTTGGAAGAAGTCTCTAACAGTCTCCTGTATCTTGGAAGAAGTCTCTAACAGTCTCCTGTATCTTGGAAGATGCCTCTAACCATCTCCTGTATCTTGGAAGAAGTCTCTAACAGTCCCCTGTATCTTGGAAGACGCCTCTAACAGTCCCCTGTATCTTGGAAGAAGTCTCTAACAGTCTCCTGTATCTTGGAAGAAGTCTCTTACCGTCTCCTGTATCTTGAAAGAAGTCTCTTACCGTCTCCTGTATCTTGGAAGAAGTCTCTTACCGTCTCCTGTATCTTGGAAGATGTCTCTAACAGTTTCCTGTATCTTGGAAGAAGTCTCTAACCATCTCCTGTATCTTGGAAGAAGTCTCTAACCATCTCCTGTATCTTGGAAGAAGTCTCTAACAGTCTCCTGTATCTTGAAAGAAGTCTCTTACTGTCTCCTGTATCTTGGAAGAAGTCTCTTACCGTCTCCTGTATCTTGGAAGACGTCTCTAACAGTCTCCTGTATCTTGGAAGAAGTCTCTAACCATCTCCTGTATCTTGGAAGAAGTCTCTAACCGTCTCCTGTATCTTGGAAGAAGTCTCTAACCATCTCCTGTATCTTGGAAGAAGTCTCTAACAGTCTCCTGTATCTTGGAAGAAGTCTCTAACAGTCTCCTGTATCTTGGAAGAAGTCTCTAACAGTCTCCTGTATCTTGGAAGAAGTCTCTAACAGTCTCCTGTATCTTGGAAGAAGTCTCTAACAGTCCTCTGTATCTTGGAAGAAGTCTCTAACAGTCTCCTGTATCTTGGAAGAAGTCTCTAACAGTCTCCTGTATCTTGGAAGAAGTCTCTAACAGTCTCCTGTATCTTGGAAGAAGTCTCTAACAGTCCTCTGTATCTTGGAAGAAGTCTCTAACAGTCTCCTGTATCTTGGAAGATGCCTCTAACCATCTCCTGTGACTTGGAAGAAGTCTCTAACAGTCTCCTGTATCTTGGAAGAATTCTCTAACAGTCTCCTGTATCTTGGAAGAATTCTCTAACAGTCTCCTGTATCTTGGAAGAAGTCTCTAACAGTCCCCTGTATCTTGGAATAAGTCTCTAACAGTCCCCTGTATCTTGGAAGAAGTCTCTAACAGTCTCCTGTATCTTGGAAGAAGTCTCTTACCGTCTCCTGTATCTTGGAAGAAGTCTCTAACCATCTCCTGTATCTTGGAAGAAGTCTCTAACCATCTCCTGTATCTTGGAAGAAGTCTCTAACAGTCTCCTGTATCTTGGAAGAAGTCTCTAACAGTCTCCTGTATCTTGGAAGAAGTCTCTAACCATTTCCTGCATCTTGGAAGAAGTCTCTAACCATCTCCTGTATCTTGGAAGAAGTCTCTAACCATTTCCTGCATCTTGGAAGAAGTCTCTAACCATCTCCTGTATCTTGGAAGAAGTCTCTAACAGTCTTCTGTATCTTGGAAGAAGTCTCTAACCATTTCCTGCATCTTGGAAGAAGTCTCTAACCATCTCCTGTATCTTGGAAGAAGTCTCTAACAGTCCCCTCTATCTTGTAAGAAGTCTCTACAGTCTCCTGTATCTTGGAAGAGGTCTCTAACAGTCCTCTGTATCTTGGAAGAAGTCTCTAACCTTCTCCTGTATCTTGGAAGAAGTCTCTAACAGTCTCCTGTATCTTGAAAGAAGTCTCTAACAGTCTCCTGTATCTTGAAAGAAGTCTCTAACAGTCCCCTGTATCTTGGAAGAAGTCTTTAACAGTCCCCTGTATCTTGAAAGAAGTCTCTACAGTCCCCTGTATCTTGGAAGACGCCTCTAACCATCTCCTGTGACTTGGAAGAAGTCTCCAACAGTCTCCTGTATCTTGGAAGAATTCTCTAACCATCTCCTGTATCTCGGAAGAAGTCTCTAACAGTCTCCTGTATCTTGGAAGAAGTCTCTAACCATCTCCTGTGTCTTGGAAGAAGTCTCTAACAGTCTCCCGTCACTTGGAAACCATTTTTTAGCAGTCTTCTGTAACTTGGATGCAGTCTTCAACGCGCTCATGTATTTCAAAAGCAGTCTCTAATAGTCTCTTGTAACGTGCAATGCTCTATACATGCCACCAATATTGGGACAAAGTCCAGCAGCACCCAAGGCAAACAGGCCAAAATGCACCCCTCCCCCCATCTTGAGAAAATTTATGGTAGATTGGAAATTCTTCCCTTTTTGCACCCTCCTCTCGCCAAAGCAGCCGAGGTGGCTGTATATTCTGCCCCACCCTTGGCCTGGCCTGGCCAGATGCCATGTCTAACATGACAGCCTTGACGAAAATGAGAAAAACAAGGAGAGTTTAGCAAGGACTGCACTAACTAGCACTAAACAGGAAGGGAAAACAGAGGGATTAAACGAAAGGAACAAATAAGTAAGGTGCTTTGTCACCATACCACTACTGGATGTCAGTAAAGATTCCAGGACCCGAGAACACCCGATCAGTCTCCTGTTAGCGGTCAGCACTGCTTTCTTTAAAACATAGAGGCAATGGGAAATCCTGGTGTCATGTGGTGTCATGTGGTGTCATGTGGTGTTCTGGGTACAAACTATGAGCCGGATTAGGACATAAATGGGCTCAAAAACAGCTCACCGGATGTATAATGAAGAAGGAGCCGGAACTCCCCGAGGTGGGCGGGAACAACCCAAAACTGGAAGATGGATGCTGTCATTGGAAATAATAAAAATAATAACAATAATTATAATACAAGCTAGAAATAATAAGATACAATAAGCCGGAAAGACTGAAATTAATACATTATTATTATTATTATTATTATTAATAATAAAAATAATATTAATAATAATAAAATAAATATTAAAAACCATTAAATAAATAAATAACATTAAAACAATAGAGAAAACAAATAAATAAAATAATAAATTAGAATATCAGATGTAAGAGATAAAATTTAAATAAATAAAAACCTGAAACAAAAGATACATTATTTGTTATTCTGGGTATTATGATTAATAATAACATAGGTGTGCAACAATAAAAAAATAAAACAATGAATAAGCAACTAAATAATATTACAACACAATAATAATCATAATAAAAGATTAAAAAAAAAATGGGGGGAGGGGTTCCTGTCAGGGAGACTGTCTGGAGGGAGGGGGGTCCCTGTCAGGGAGACTGTCTGAGGGTGGAGTTGGGTTTTGTATAGGGGGAGGAAAAAAATTGTATTTTGACTGTGTATTTATTTATTATTTATTTATGTATTATTTATTTGAGGTATTTGCATGTTAATAATGGTATTTAATGACAAAAAAAGCTTATTTTTATTGTATGAAATAGTTGAAATTGAAAAATTAATTTATTAATGGAAAAAAAATGAACACAAGTAATAAATATAATACAAATTAAAACAAGAAAGTAAAAGAAATAAATAAATAATAATTTGAATGCCAGATTGAAACAATTAAAAAAAAATATTAATACGAGATTGAAATAAAAATATAAAATACTACGACTACTGATAATAATAATAATAATGTTGAAACCATAAATATAATATATATATATACACATACACAATACAACTGTAAAACAATAAAAAATAGGTTAAAAATAATATTAAACCCATAAAATAAAAAATACAAATAAAAATAATAAAGTAAATAAATATTTTAATTATTAAGTAGAATATCAGCTTGAAACAATAAAAAAAGTAATAATATTAAAACAAGATTATAACAAAAAAAAATAATAAAAAACATAAATTATTATAATTAATAATATTACAAGGTTTAAACAAATACCTAAATGTAAAAAAAGAAATATACAAGTTTAAAATGCAAGTGTAAAAAAACAAAACAAAACAAGAAAGAGTGATATAATAAAATAAAAAAAAACAAATAAATGAAAATATTAAACCAAATTAGACGATAAAATAAAAATACTAATTATCGTGTAATGCTGAAAATACCTAAAACAACTGAAATCGGCTTTCTTTCCAGCACTGTACGCCGGTGGATCTTTTCCAGGAACTACTCTTTAGTCCCAAGGACTGTCCCTGGAAACCATGACACCTTTCCTAGAACTATACTGCCCTTCCCCCGATCCCAGCCCTCCCCGTACAACGGGTCCCCGGATCTCGCACTCCGATGTAGATTGTCCTCTCCGCGCCGCCGTCCCGCTCTCGGCCTGTACTCCGCGGTTTCCATAGTGACAGGGGACGCGACTGTAGTCTCGCGAGATGATGTGATGTTCTGGTTACTGGGCTTTGTTTGGGGTGTGCCGGTGGCGGGTGTATGGTGAGTGATGGGTGGAGGGGGACGCTGTGTACCGGGGATGGGGGGTGTATAAGCTCGGTGATCCATGAATTAGAAATGTTCTGTGTGATGTGGAGGGCGGAGTATTCTGCTGGAAATCAATCCTCCCCTCCCCCAAGACAGTCTCCCTGACAGGGACCCCCCTCCCTGCAGACAGTCTCCCTTACAGGTACCCACCTCCCCCCTCCCCCCAAGACAGTCTCCCTGACAGGTACCCCCTCCTCCAAGACAGTCTCCCTGACAGGGACCCCCCTCCCCCCAAGACAGTCTCCTGACAGGGACCCCCCTCCCCCAAGACAGTCTCCCTGATCATTAACAAACTGAAGCATAGCACACTGTGTTTACTATGCTTCAGTTATGAATGAACAGGAATGACCGGTATGATCACTCACCGTGTTCATTCAGAAAAGGAAGAGGCTGTTAAAAATTACATTTAAAAAATGACTCTCCATCCTGACACCAATCCTCCTGTGCAACTTGCGGGAGGGAGAGGAGGAGTACTGGTGCGGGCGTGGGGGGGGGATCGCTTTCAGCATTAAGGCAGTACAGCCGCCCTGCTGGGGCCCAGCACTGCCTTGTGGCCTTTCAATAATAACAAATTTCTGTCTCTTCTCCTTTCAGACTTTAGTCCTGGAGCTGATGGCTGTAAGTGCCACCCCCCCCCCGTGTATTCAGTCTTCCTCCCTAACCCATCCTTTCTGTGTATTCAGTCTCCCCAACCCCCCTCCCTGTGGATTCAGTCTCCCCAACCCCCCTCCCTGGTGGATTCAGTCTCCCCCCCCCCCCCGTGTATTCAGTCTTCTCTCCCCCCCCCCCCTGTGTATTCAGTCTTCTCCCCCCCCCCCCCGTGCATTCAGTCTTCTCTCCCCCCCCCATCCTCTCTGTGTATTCAGTCTTCTCACCGTCTCTTCTACCATTTCAGGCTCTCACTGTCCCGGCCTCCACCGCCTCCATCTCTGAGCTGAGTATCCCTCTTCCTGGTATTATATTTCTCTCGGTCTCATTATATATCATTGTGCTGCTCTTCCTCCTCCTGATCCACCAATGCTTACAGGTGAGTGCTGTGCCTGGTCTTCAGCCGTAAGCCCTCAGCCCCCCGGTCCCCAGCCCTCAGGCCTCAGTCCCCAGCCCCCGTCCTCAGCCCTCAGTCTCCGGTCCCCAGCCCCCAGCCCTCAGCGCTCAGCCCTCAGTCCCCAGCCCTCAGCCCTTAGTCCCCCGCACTCAGTCTCCAGCCCTCAGTCCCCAGTCCCCAACCCTCAGCCCTCAGTCTCCATCCCTCAGTCCCCAGCCTCCATCCCTCAGTCCCCAGCCCTCAGTCCCCGGCCCTCAGTCCCCAGCCCTCCCCCCAAGACAGTCTCCCTGACAGGGACCCCCCTCTCCCCCAAGACAGTCTCCCTGACAAGGACCCCACCCTCGCTCCCAAATGTAAAGTGGTTTTAAAGGCAAAAGTATTAAGGTAAAGACCTTTCAATAAACCCCCCCCCCCCCCCACACACACACACACACACACACTTACTTTAAACCTTTTCTGAGTCCATTCTCGATCCAGCGCTGTGCCCATCTGCTGCAGCTCTTCTCTCCTCTTCCTGCTTTCTGGAGTCAGTGCGGCAGTGAGGGCCATAGGCGCCTGCTGCTATCAGAACTAGTGAGGAGAGAGCAGGGGTGGGGCTGAGCCGCGCTGTGTGTGTCTATAGCCGCACACAGCCCAACTCTGGAGAAAGCCCATACGAGTGCCCCCATAACAAGCATCGTGCAATGGGGGCACTTGCAGAAGAGGAGGAGTGGGGAGCCTCAGAAGAGGAGGCTTGGTGCCGCTCTGTGCAAAAACATTACACAGAGCCTGGACATATCAACCTGTTTATTATGTAAATGGGATGTACAGGCGCTTTACATGCAGTATAATTCATCTCTAATCAGAAATTATTATTTTTTTTTTTTGTAGTTTTGAACTGAATACTGAACAGTTATAGAACCCCTGTCAGTTTTTTGTTTGTCTCATCAGATATATTTCTTAGCTCACTGCACTTGTCACAATGTTGTAACCGCGGAAGTGGCAGGAACTCTCCATTGGGTACGTCCAGCAGTACAGACCTGACAGGGGCACTAACCC
Organism: Staurois parvus; assembly: GCF_062004578.1. Taxonomy (NCBI): domain Eukaryota; kingdom Metazoa; phylum Chordata; class Amphibia; order Anura; family Ranidae; genus Staurois; species Staurois parvus. The sequence continues at coordinate 102,163 of NW_028321379.1, read as the reverse complement.
CTCTGTTCACAACAACAACACAAAATATAAAGTATCACCCATACATACATTATCAAACATAACAACCGAGAAGGACAAAAACAGATAAAACGTGTGTGTTTGTTTTCATTCTCCTCCTTTCTTTATGTTTGGATATGTTTTTTGTTTCTTCTTTTCCAGGCTCAGGGCTGCTGCCCGTGTTGTATGGGGTGGCAGAAAGTCGGGGATTGGGGGTTCTGTGATGCCTGTGAGAGCTGCGCCCAGTCCTGTGACTGCAGAGTCCCCACCGTCACCCAGTGTATGGACAACTGCTGTCCCTCCCAGCCGGTGAGCGCGGCGCTGCACGCCATCTGTCCTTATGCGGGATGTTGTGGCTCATTCTCTCCTAAGTAATTGTACAGACTAGGGATGCACCGATATATCTCGGCCCAAATGTATCAGCCGAAAATCATGTTAGTGGGATTTTGCTAATATGAAAAATAGTGCTGATAATAGCCGCCGAAAACACATGATTTTACCCGCCGTTTTGCCACGATTTTACCACATTTAGGGTGCACTTTTTCATAGGTCATGTGACTAACCCCCCCCCCAATCAAAACACAACAGGGGTAATGTATGGGCTGTACTAGAATCATTGGTGTGGGTGATGGGACATTTGGCATTGCTGGGTACAGGGTAATGTATGGGCTGCACTAGGATCATGGGGGTGGGTGATGGGACATTGGCATTGCTGGGTACAGGGTAATGTACGGGCTGTATTAGGATCATGGTGGTGGGTGATGGGACATTGGTATTGCTGGGTACAGGGTAATGTATGGGCTGTACTATGATCATGGGGGTGGGTGATGGGACATTGGTATTGCTGGGTACAGGGTAATGTATGGGCTGTACTAGGATCATGGGGGTGGGTGTTGGGGCATTGGCATTGCTGGGTACAGGGCAATTGTATGGGCTGCACTAGGATCATGGGGGTGGGTGTTGGGGCATTGGCATTGCTGGGTACAGGGCAATTGTATGGGCTGCACTAGGATCATGGGGGTGGGTGATGGGACATTGGTATTGCTGGGTACAGGGCAATTGTATGGGCTGTACTATGGTCATGGGGGTGGGTGATGGGACATTGGCATTGCTGGGTACAGGGTAATGTATGGGCTGTAGTAGGATCATGGGGGTGGGTGATGGGACATTGGCATTGCTGGGTACACGGTAATGTATGGGCTGTACTAGGATCATGGGGGTGGGGGATGGGACATTGGCATTGCTGGGTACAGGGTAATGTATGGGCTGTACTAGGTTCATGGGGGTGGGTGATGGGACATTGGCATTGCTGGGTAAAGGGTAATGTATGGGCTGTACTAGGGTCATGGGGGTGGGTGATGGGACATTGGCATTGCTGGGTGGGGGATGGGACATTGGCATTGCTGGGTACAGGGTAATGTATGGGCTGTACTAGGATCATGGGGGTGGGTGATGGGACATTGGCATTGCTGGGTACAGGGTAATGTATGGGCTGTACTAGGATCATGGGGGTGGGTGATGGGACATTGGCATTGCTGGGTGGGGGATGGGACATTGGCATTGCTGGGTACAGGGTAATGTATGGGCTGTACTAGGGTCATGGGGGTGGGTGATGGGACATTGGCATTGCTGGGTGGGGGATGGGACATTGGCATTGCTGGGTACAGGGTAATGTATGGGCTGTACTAGGATCATGGAGGTGGGTGATGGGACATTGGCATTGCTGGGTACATGACAATTGTATGGGTTGCACTTAGGATCATGGGTGCATCACATACATCATGGGTTGTGAGGTCATGCTGGGATTTTTGGTCCTACACACTGAATATTATCCTGTTGCTGATGTAGATCCAGACTTTGTTCATGACACCTTCTCTCCTGGTTTCCCCAGACTTGCTCTAGCTGCCGTGATGTCTCCTGTTGCCCCTGTGGCTTTGCCTGCGTCTACCAGCCCCCTGACTGTACCATCATTAACTGCATCTGCTGCGAGATTAAACTGCGGTGACGAGGAGGGGAGCCATCATCAGCCTATAAATGCCGACCAAGGGAAGCAGCGCTGTCCTCAGACGTCATTTTGGTTCTCTCTCTGTCCCTCCTCCCAGAATCCTTTGCAGCCCGGATGATGACAGTAGTGTTGCTATTTTCTCAGGTTCCTGCAGAGGGCAGCCTGGAGCCCATGTGCAGCCATACACTCCGCTACACGTCTGTACGCTGTGTCCATAGTGCCTACACATCAGACTCTCCTAGATCTGTGGGAACATGAACCCCCACAGTGACCTCCTCTGCACCCCTGTATAAACATGAAACCTTACAGCCAATCCATGCTGTCCCCATGTAGGGTACAGCAATGGGTTCACTTTGACGCCCCTCCCCCACCCCAGCAGCACATACTTACCTTTCCTTTGCTCAGCAGACAGGAGTAATGAATATGCATCCGCTATTAGGACGCATGCGGCTCACCCCATGTGACAGTGCTGGTGCTATGTGATTGGTCAAGCACTGTCACAGTCCTGAGCTTACACAGGTGCTTTCTGTTGAATTGGAGTTTTAGTTTTTGGGTTTATAGGACAAACATTGCCAATCATGCCAGCGCAGAGCGTTCCGGCCAGTTCCAGCGACAGTGCCATGCCTGTTCATAGAGGGCAGTGTAAGGTCAAAACGTCAACTTGGGGGGCGGGGGGGGGGGTTATGGGTTAACAGAGTGAGACTTCCAACATGGTGGGCGGACAACCCGGATAAGTTCTGGGATATCAGTGGGTAGTGTGTAGGGGGTCTTCTAGGGGAGGGGTCTCGGGATATTGTGAGGGTATAGTGGGGGTTAGGAAATATTGGGTGGAGATGGGGTGTAGGTGGGGAAATTGGGGGTGAGGGGTTGGAAGAGAATAATAATTGGGGCAGGAAGTGGGACAAGGGCATTAAGGGAAGAGTGGAGGGACAGAGAGGGGATCGGGTAGGGGGGTGGGGAAGGCAAAGAGGGGTTGGGGAGAGGAGAAGAAGGGGAAGGAGCAGAGAGGGGATGGGGTGGAGGGGGGGAGAAAAGGGGGGTTGGGGGGAGTTGACAAGGGAGGAAGGAGCAGAGAGGGGATGGGGTAGGGGGTGTGGAAGGTGAAGAGGGGGGTTGGGGGGGGGGGAGCAGAGAGGAGATGAGGTAGGGGGTGGGGGGGAGAAGAGGAAAAGATAGGGTAGGGGATGGGAAAGGAACAGAGAAGGGATGGGTTAGGGAGGGGGGAGGGGAGATGTGGTTGGGTGAAGGGGGGTGGGGTTGTGGGGTGGGGAAGGAGCAGAGGGGATAAGGTAGGGGGGTGGAGAAGTAGAGGAGCAGAGAGGATGTGGTAGGGGGAAGGGGAGGATAGGACGGGGGGGCTAGGGAAAGGAGAGGAGAGAGGATGGTGTAGAGGGAAGGGGAGGATGGGGAGGGGTTAGGGAGAGGAGAGAGGATGGGGTAGGGGGAAGGGGAGGATAGGAGGGGGGAAGGGGAGGTTAGGGGGAGGGGGGATTGGGTTGGGGGAAGGGGAGGATAGGGGGAGGGGGGATTGGGTTGGGGTAAAGGGGAGCAGAGGAGGGAGGATAGGGGGAGGGGGAAAGGGAGGATAGGGGGAGGGAGGATTGTCTAGGGGAAAGGGAGGATAGGAGGGAGAATGGGATAGGGGAGGATAGGAGGGGGGATGGGATAGGGGAGGATAGGAGGGGGGATGGGAGGGAGGGATGGTGTAGGGGGTAGGGAAAAAGAGGAAAGACAGAACATGGGAAAAAAAAAAGGAAAAGAAAAATTTTGTGTGTGCGGGGGGGGGGGGGGGGGGGGAGGGGTTTAGGGGGGTTGTAGGGGTACAAGAGCCCCGGATTCCCCCCGGCATGTAAATAGATAACAATGACGTTTGATCATCAGTGGGTTGCGTTGGTGTTATTTAGTGTTGCCAAACCTTTCGGAGTGGGTGATGATGTCTCTTAGGTTGGCCGTTGGGTTCTCAGTGACCCGGGGCCTTCACTTGTTTTTTCTGGCAGTGGACTGGAGCATCGAGCAGTAAAGCAGAGCAGAGTATGTGCAGCTGGGTGGAGGAGGGTCATCGTAGGGGACCTCATGGTCACCATTTAATGAGCTTTGGACAGGACGGGCAGGCCGAGTGCAGAGTATTTGTTCCTTTGTGTTTTCTTTGTATTTTTATACTGTGTGTGAGATTCATATTATTGTTTTTAATATATATTTTTCTATGTGTTTTTATATAAATGTTTTATGACAAAATGTGCTTACTTGACATGTCTCTACCAAATACCCGATGAATACATCAAGCTGTTCTGCACTCATTTTATGAGTTTAGGTCTTTGACAGGCAGAGAGAGAAAAAATCTCCTACCACCGTGTTACGAAAACCTCCATCCGCTGGTTGATCTGGCCAGCTTGCTCAGTAATAAAACAGTAACATTGGAACCAATCCGTGTTAAACTTCTACGATGATCCTATGACAAGAATTTTCAGACCTGCAAGCGATCCGTTCTCTGGATAGAGGGCTCTTAAGCCGGCCGTACGCGGGTCCAATTCTGAAAGACTTTTCTTTCGAAAATCTTTTCTAAGAATTTTATTTGGAATTTCGCACCATTAGTGGGTCACAGAAATGGCCAATTTTCGTGTGACCATCGAATTTGAGTGATCGGTCGTGCTGGAGATTTTTGGAAAAATGAACGAATTTCGAATCAATGATGGGAGAATCGTGCAAGAAATATAAAGCTGTGACCTGGAAAGAAAAGAGAATTCTTGGCTTCGAAAATTATTTTCTGTAGCAACTTGAAATTGGAGGCTTGGTTCATTGAACTTTGAAATCAATGGTGGCGCCATCGGATTACAAAACGCACAAAATTTCCGATTTTCTAAAGAAAATTAGTTGTGAACAGGGGCGGACTGACCAGTTGGAAACTGGGGCACTGCCCGAGGGCCCGGGGTCAGTAGGGGGCCCCATGAGATGCCCCTGGTACCTTTTTCATAGACTTTTTTGAGTTTGGCCAAGGACACAGGGGCCCCATGATCCCTTATTGCCCGGGGGCCCCATGAGTTGTCAGTCCGCCCCTGGTTGGGAATTCGATCCGTGTATGGCCTGCACAAGTCCAGCATACCAAAATGTAAACAAATGGTGTCACCACTACAACCGGTAGGCAAGAAACTCGGAATTAAAGCCCTACTATGTTTTCTCTATTGCCCCCCTTAAAAAAAAAAACAGAGTATCTCAGACAGCAATACCCCTCTTCAATCTGGAATTGTCCCCATAGTACCTCCACCACTTTGCCACAAGATGTCCTCCGTCTTCCAAGTAATGACGCCCGGTGTCACGCCTCCCAGAAGACAGGGCAGGGTGTCAGTGCTCCGCCCCCGAGGGGAGATAACCATAAAACCTTTCATTTACAAAGAGCGGCACCAACATGAGCACCACCTATCCTGCAGAAGAGTCAAGGGGGAAGAGGAGCTTGCAGTCTCATGTGACTGGCTTAAAAACAAATCGCACACATAGGGCGATTGATATGAAGGATGGGGGGGGATGGATCGTTGAACCCAGATCTGAATCAGAACTTCCTTTCAGCAAAATTACCATTATGTGCCATTTACTTTCTCCCTCTTCCACAATATGAAAAAGCAGATATTTTATCGCTTATATATTATTATACAGGATTTATATGGCGCCAACAGTTTGCTCAGCGCTTTACAATATAACGGGAGACAATAAAGTTCAATACAAGAGGGTTAAGAGGGTCCTGATCCTGGGAGCTTACAATCTAAGAGGGAGGGGCTGGTGGTACAAAAGGTAGTAACTGAGGGGGATGGACTGGTTGGAAGAGTAGAACATTCCATTGTTAGCTGAGGACAGGATAGGCTTCCCTGAAGAGAGGTTTTCAGAGATCGCCTAAAAGTGAGCAGAGTAGGCGATAGTCTGATAAATTGGGGTAGAGAGTTCCAGAGGATGAGGGAAGCTCTGGAGAAGTCCTGGAGACGAGCATGGGAGGAGGAGACAAGGGAGCTAGAGAGCAGGAGGTCATGGGAGGAGCGGAGAGTACGGTTGGGGTGATATTTAGAAACAAGATTGGTGATGTAATTTGGGGCAGAGTTATAAATGGCTTTATATGTTATTGTTAGTGTTTTGAATTTTATCCGTTGGGCAATGGGGAGCCAGTGGAGGGATTGGCAGAGAGGGGTGGAGGACACTGAGTGGGGGCCAGTGGAGGAAATGGCAGAGAGGGGTGGAGGACACTGAGTGGGGGCCAGTGGAGGGATTGGGAGAGAGGGGTGGAGGACACTGAGGGAAGGCCAGTGGAGGGATTGGCAGAGAGGGATGGAGGACACTGAGTGGAGGCCAGTGGAGGGATTGGCAGAGAGGGGTGGAGGACACTGAATAGGGGCCAGTGGAAGGATTGGCAGAGAGGGGTGGAGGACACTGAATGGGGGCCAGTGGAAGGATTGGCAGAGAGGGGTGAAGGACACTGAATGGGGGCCAGTGGAGGGATTGGCAGAGAGGGGTAGAGGACACTGAATGTGAGCCAGTGGAGGGATTGGCAGAGAGGGGTGGAGGACACTGAATGGGGGCTAGTGGAGAGATTGGCAGAGAGCGGTGAGGACACTGAGTGGAGGCCAGTGGAGGGATTGGCAGAGAGGGGTGGAGGACACTGAGGGAAGGCCAGTGGAGGGATTGGCAGAGAGGGATGGAGGACACTGAGTGGAGGCTAGTGGAGAGATTGGCAGAGAGCGGTGGAGGACACTGAGTGGAGGCCAGTGGAGGGATTGGCAGAGAGGGGTGGAGGACACTGAGGGAAGGCCAGTGGAGGGATTGGCAGAGAGAGATGGAGGACACCAAATGGAGGCCAGTGGAGGGAATGGCAGAGAGAGATGGAGGACACTGAGTGGAGGCCAGTGGAGGGATTGGCAGAGAGGGATGGAGGACACTGAATGGAGGCCAGTGGAGGGATTGGCAGAGAGGGATGGAGGACACTGAATGGAGGCCAGTGGAGGGATTGGCAGAGAGGGGTGGAGAACACTGAGTGGAGGTCAGTGGAGGGATTGGCAGAGAGGGGTGGAGGACACTGAGTGGAGGTCAGTGGAGGGATTGGAAGAGAGGGGTGGAGGACACTGAGTGGAGGTCAGTGGAGGGATTGGTAGAGAGGGGTGGAGGCCAGTGGAGGGATTGGCAGAGAGGGGTGGCTGATACAGAATGGTTAGTAAGGTGGATGGCAGCAGCATTCATATATTGGCCTCAATGGGGGGGAGTTTGACACGCGGTACCACCTGTAAGACTCGGTAAGCCAAGTTAAATTGGAAGCCACCTCCCCCTCCCGCTGCCATGGTAGGTTTTAGGTAGCAGGCCAAAATGCAGATCAATTGCCTTTTTCTACCCATGTGAACGGGGCCTTAGGCTCACCAAACACAATACAAACTGGCTGTAGGACCGTATTAGGTAGGACCTCATAATACGAGGTTTTGATAAATCTTACATTGATTGTAAAGAATATGTATATACTCTTTACAATCAACCTAAGATTTATCAAAACCTCGTAATATGAGGTTCTACCTAATAGAGCCAATCCATTTATATCCTATCAGGTCGGTCATTGCACTGCATACTTTTTGGTAGATCTGAAGGAGGTCGTACAATCAAGACTGTAACATGTATGGTGAGCTTTAAGATGGCCAAACACTATACAATCAGATTGTACGATCTCCATGCAATCCAAACCACAATAAAAATCCCAGATCCATTCCAATCTGAAGCTGGCTATACATTGTACTATCTGACTGCACAATCTCAGGGTTCGCTCCTTTGAGGTTCGTATCACAAAGTGTGTTGGCGTGTGCTATTTCGTGCATTGCCGTGCGTTGTGTTGGGGCAGCCCGTTTGTTTAATTGGCTCCCTAACGCACTAGAGAAAGGGGCGTGTACTTTTGTCTTTGGCCCCGCAACCCAGAGTAATGCAATTCTGTACATTTTGGGTTGCTAAGACTTGTAAGGTGCCAGTCTTCTCTGGCTGCAATAAACTGCACATTCCTCCAGTGCAAAGGTAAGCTTTAGATTCATCAAGAGCTATGAATATTTTGGATTGTGTGTATGTACTGTATATAGATAGATAGTCTTCCTTTAATTAAAAATTCTGAAATATATATATATACAGGTGAAACTCGAAAAATTAGAATATGGTGCAAAAGTTCATTTATTTCAGTGCAGCAACTTAAAAGGTGAAAGTAATATATGAGATAGACTCATTACATGCAAAGCAAGATAGTTCAAGCCGTGATTTGTCATCATTGTGATGATTATGGCTTACAGCTCATGAAAACCCCAAATCCACAATCTCAGAAAATGAGAATATTACATGCAATCAATAAAACACGGATTGTACATAGAACAATATCGGACCTCTGAAAAGTAGAAGCATGCATATGTACTCAGTACTTGGTTTGGGCCCCTTTTGCAGCAATTACTGCCTCAATGCGGCGTGGCATGGAAGCTATCAGCCTGTGGCACTGCTGAGGTGTTATGGAAGACCAGGATGCTTCAATAGCGGCCTTCAGCTCTTCTGCATTGTTCGGTCTCATGTCTCTCATCTGTCTCTTGGCAATGCCCCATAGATTCTCTATGGGGTTCAGGTCAGGTGAGTTTGCTGGCCAATCAAGCACAGTAATCCCACGGTCATTGAACCAGGTTTTGGTGCTTTTGGCAGTGTGGGCGGAGCCAAGTCCTGCTGGAAAATGAAGTCAGCATCCCCATAAAGCTCATCTGCGGAAGGAAGCATGAAGTGCTCCAAAATCTCCTGGTAGACGGCTGCGTTGACCCTGGACTTAATGAAGCACAGTGGGCCAACACCAGCAGATGACATGGCTCCCCAAATCAACACAGACTGTGGAAACTTCACACTGGACTTCAAGCATCTTGCAGTGTGTGCCTCTCCATTCTTCCTCCATACTCGGGGTCCTTGTGCCTCTCCATTCTTCCTCCATACTCGGGGTCCTTGTGCCTCTCCATTCTTCCTCCATACTCGGGGTCCTTGGGCCTCTCCATTCTTCCTCCATACTCGGGGTCCTTGGGCCTCTCCATTCTTCCTCCATACTCGGGTTCCTTGGGCCTCTCCATTCTTCCTCCATACTCGGGGTCCTTGAGCCTCTCCATTCTTCCTCCATACTCGGGGTCCTTGAGCCTCTCCATTCTTCCTCCATACTCGGGGTCCTTGTGCCTCTCCATTCTTCCTCCATACTCGGGGTCCTTGGGCCTCTCCATTCTTCCTCCATACTCGGGGTCCTTGGGCCTCTCCATTCTTCCTCCATACTCGGGGTCCTTGGGCCTCTCCATTCTTCCTCCATACTCGGGGTCCTTGGACCTCTCCATTCTTCCTCCATACTCGGGGTCCTTGGTTTCCAAATGAGATGCAAACGTTGCTCTCATCAGAAAAGAGGACTTTGGACCACTGAGCAGCAGACCAGGTCTGTTTTTCTTTAGCCCAGGTAAGACGCTTCTGATGTTGTTTGTTGTTCAGGAGCGGCTTGTCAAGAGGAATACGACATTTGAAGCCCATGTCCAGGATCCGTCTGTGTGTGGTGGCTCTTGATGCACTGACTCCAGCCTCAGTCCACTCCTTGTGAAACACTTTTGAATGGCCTTTTCCTGACAATCCTCTCCAGGCCGCGGTCATCCCTGCTGCTTGTGCACCTTTTTCTTCCACACTTTTCCCTTCCACATAACTTTCTATTAATGTGCTTTGATACAGCACTTTGGGAACATCCAACTTTTTCTGCAATTCCCTTTTGAGGCTTTCCCTCCTTATGGAGGGTGTCAATGATGGTGTCAGGTCAGCAGTCTTTCCCATGATTGTGATTCCTACTGAACCAGACTGAGAGACCATTTAAAGGCTCAGGAACCCTTTGCAGGTGTTATGGCTGAATGAGCTGATTAGAGTGGGACACTTTGAGCCGAGAATATTCCACTTTTTCACAATATGCTCATTTTCTGAGATTGTGGATTTGGGGTTTTCATGAGCTGTAAGCCATAATCATCACAATGATGACAAATCACGGCTTGAACTATCTTGCTTTGCATGTAAGGAGTCTCTCTCATATATTAGAGTCACCTTTTAAGTTGCTGCACTGAAATAAATGAACTTTTGCCCCATATTCTAATTTTTCAAGTTTCAGCTGTATATACTCACTCTCATACACATATACCATAGAATGACTGCAAGAAATCAACTAAAAATTAGTCTTTGTGTTTAATTATCATGCGCTTCAACCACTAACTCCTCCATGGAGCCCGGATAGCTCAGTCGGTAGAGCATCAGACTTTTAATCTGAGGGTCCAGGGTTCAAGTCCCTGTTCGGGCGGCTCCACAATTTTTTTCTGTAATTTTGCAGCAAAGCAGTATTCAGCGCACATATGTCTTTACATGTTTGCTATATCACTTTCAAGCGTTTTAATTATTTTTTTATTGACTGAAAAGTTCATTTTCTACAACAGACTTGCTTGATTCCCTTCCCTATAGACATGTGATGTGAGATCAACCATCAGGTGGCGCTGTGGAGTCGATTCCAGTAGCGTGCTGCCAGCTGTGTAGGGAAGGAGCGAGGCAGCAGGTGGCGCTGTGGAGTCCATTCCAGTAGCGTGCTGCCAGCTGTGTAGGGAAGGAGCGAGGCAGCAGGTGGCGCTGTGGAGTCCATTCCAGTAGCGTGCTGCCAGCTGTGTAGGGAAGGAGCGAGGCAGCAGGTGGCGCTGCAGAGTCGGTGCCTGTAGTCTTCTGATAGGCTGTATCAGGGACCTGTGTGCACAGTGTTGCTGGAAGCTCTGCTTGCTGAATTAATTCTTGTGTCATGGATTTTCTCATCTGTACACCAAGCTATTACCAGCGTCTAAAACTGCCCTGAAGAGATTTTAAATTGGCACAGTAACTGTTTTTAAAAAAATTATTTTCATAAGACATTGTTATACCAATTATTGCAGCTGGTCATGAATTGTGTATTTGTAATGACCATTTGTTTTAAATCCATATTTAAATAAATGTATATATCCATGAAGGTATTTATATTACATCCATAGGTTTATTTATGAAGGTGTTATCAAGGTAGGGAGTTCCATAGGGTGGGAGAAGCTCGGGAGAAGTCCTGGAGGCGAGGATGGGAGGAGGTGACACGTGAACCAGCGATCAGGTCTTGAGAGGAGCACCCCCTCCAGCACTGAATGTATGTAATGGCAAGGGGAGCTGGGGTGTGCTGGGGGATCCATTGTTGCAGGAGTGGATCTATTTTTTCAGGGGGCTCTATTGTTGCTGGGGGTGGCTGACTGTTCTGGGGGCCCTTTGTTGCTGGGAGGGATCTGCTGTTGATGGGAGGGGTCTATTTGTTGCTGGCTGCTGGGCGGTCTATTGATCCTGGCTGCTGGGAGATCTGTTGTACTCAGCGGCTAGACTCATCCACCTCACCACCCGCTCCACCTCTGCCACCCCCCTCTGCCTCTCCCTCCACTGGCTCCCTATCGCCCAACGCATCAAATTCAAACTACTCACTCTGACCTACAAAGCCATTCACAACACTGCCCCTAACTACCTCACCAACCTGATTCCCAAGTACCACCCTACCCGTACCCTTCGCTCTTCACAGGACCTCCTTCTATCTTGCTCCCTGGTCTCCTCCTCACACGCACGTCTGCAAGACTTCTCCAGGTCCTCCCCCATCCTCTGGAACTCACTACCCCAATCCATCAGACTGTCACCTTCCCTCCTCACCTTCAGGCGCTCCCTGAAAACCCACCTCTTCAGGGAAGCCTACCCCACCCTCACCTAACTGCTGCTCTCCTTCATTCCTCCTACCACTCCATCCCCCACAGCCACTTCCTCCTGTACCTCTACCCCCTCCCTCCTAGACTGTAAGCTCGAAAGAGTAGGGCCCTATAACCCCTCGTGTGCTGTTTGTAGTTGCTGTAATGTTTCATGTATTGTCCCCCCCTCTATTGTACAGCGCTGAGCAAACCCTTTGGCGCTATATAAACTCAATGTAATGTAATGTAATGTAATGTTGTTGCAGCCAGGGGGCTATTTCTGCTGGGGTGGATCTATTGTTGATGAGGGGGGAAGGAATATTGCTGCTGGCTGCACGGGATCCATTTGACTGGTTTTCTTGTTATCATTAACAAATTCCATACAAATCACTTAGCATCAAACAATAACACTTGGCTCTGTATGGAATGAAGGGTTGGTGTTTGGCGGGTGATTGGCTGTACCTTGGCCCTTTCTGTATGGAATGAAGGGTTGGTGTTTGGCGTGGGATTGGCCTTACCTTGGCCCTTTCTGTATGGAATGAAGGGTTGGTGTTTGGCGGGTGATTGGCTGTACCTTGGCCCTTTCTGTATGGAATGAAGGGTTGGTGTTTGGCGTGGGATTGGCCTTACCTTGGCCCTTTCTGTATGGAATGGAGGGTTGGTGTTTGGCGGGTGATTGGCTGTACCTTGGCCCTTTCTGTATGGAATGAAGGGTTGGTGTTTGGCAGGGGATTGGCCTTACCTTGGCCCTTTCTGTATGGAATGAAGGGTTGGTGTTTGGCGTGGGATTGGCCGTACCTTGACCCTTTCTGTATGGAATGAAGGGTTGGTGTTTGGCGTGGGATTGGCCTTACCTTGGCCCTTTCTGTATGGAATAAAGGGATAGTGTTTGGTGGTGGATTGGCCATACCTTGGTCCTTTCTGTATGGAATGAAGGGTTGGTGTTTGGTAGTGGATTGGCCATACCTTGGCCCTTTCTGTATGGAATGAAGGGTTGGTGTTTGGTGTAGGATTGGCCTTACCTTGGTCCTTTCTGTATGGAATGAAGGGATGGTGTTTGGCGGATGATTGGCCGTACCTTGGCCCTTTCTGTATGGAATGAAGGGTTAGTGTTTGGCGTAGGATTGGCCTTACCTTGGCCCTTTCTGTATGGAATGAAGGAATGGTGTTTGGCGTGGATTGGCCGTACCTTGGCCGTACCTTGGCCCTTTCTGTATGGAATGAAGGGTTGGTGTTTGGCGTAGGATTGGCCTTACTTTGGCCCTTTCTGTATGGAATGAAGGAATGGTGTTTGGCGGTGGATTGGCCGTAAATTGGCTGTACCTTGGCCCTTTCTGTATAGAATGAAGGGATGGTGTTTGGCGTTGGATTGGCTGTACCTTGGCCCTTTCGCCTTGGGTGCTACATGACCTTTTCCCACCACGTTTTTCTTTTTAAGCCCCATGGTACGGCGCACACGCTTACAATTAACATCAGGTGCAATAATAAATTGCGCACAAAAAGTGCAGCACACAAAAAGTTCCTAAAGTGTGTACATGGTCGTCCTTTGAAGAGAAAGGACCCTGGTCCTGATCCACTGGGTGCAAGACTCCTGACTGGGACGAGGGTACTCATGGTCCACCCTGCCCAAACCAGCCAGACCCCATTCTTCAGGGACTTTGCGGGGGTAAGGTCCACCTAAGCACCTAGGCGGGGCTCCCCTGAACACAGACCCCATAGGAAGGTGAGAACCTGGCCAGGTGCCCTTCCCCCCTGGGGCAGCTCTGAGAACCTACACCCTACTCATCGGAAGCGATGGTACCACCACTCTTTTTTTCTTTTTGCAGATCTCCTCTTTGCGGTGCTTTGTCAGACCCCTGCGAACAAAAAAGTGCACAGTGAAATCACTAGAGAAATAGCCAATCCTCTGAAGAGAAAGGGCCTCTAACCCCCAAAATCTCCGGGGCTCAAGGCACCTAGTCAGGGGCGGACTGACCATTTGGAAACTTGGGCACTGCCTGAGGGCCCGGGGTCAGTAGGGGGCCCCATGAGATGCCCCTGGTACCTTTTTCATAGGCTTTTTTGAGTGTGGGTGAGGACACAGGTGCCCCATGATCCCCTATTGCCCGGGGGCCCCATGAGTTGTCAGTCCGCCCCTGCTCCTAGTAGGGGGCCAGGCAGACCCCGCTCCTTGGGGAGCAAAAATGCATCAAAAACATACTACATGCATTTCTGAACTGTCTCCATTGAAATCTATTGAACCAAAAAACTCAGCGGTTTGCATTTAAAAAAGTCTTGACCATTTCCAAAAAACGCACCGGGGAAAACGCGGAGATGTGAACCTGTCCCATAGGAAATCAAAACAAATTTGCAAAATGCAATGGAAAGCGCATAGGTGTGACCCTAGATGAGCCATCTATACATGGGGGTGGGGGTCTACTAAAACTGGTGGGTGCACAATCCGGCGCAGCTCTGCACAGAAACCAATCAGCTTCCAGGTTTTATTGTCAAAGCTTCATTGAACAAGCTGAAGTTAGAAGCTGATTGGCCGCCATGCACAGCTGCACCCAGGGGCGGACTGACAACTCATGGGGCCCCCGGGCAATAGGGGATCATGGGGCCCCTGTGTCCTTGCCCAAACTCAAAAAAGCCTATGAAAAAGGTACCAGGGGCATCTCATGGGGCCCCCTACTGACCCCGGGCCCTCGGGCAGTGCCCGAGTTTCCAAATGGTCAGTCCGCCCCTGCCTGCACCAGATTCTGAGTGCTCCAGTTTTAGTAATTCTCCTCCATTGTGTTGTATTAAAACAAAACGCAGCACGCGGCATCTTTGGTGCATTGCTGGCCATTCAGGTTCCTAACGCAATGCATGATAAAGGTGTGACCGCATGTTCAGTGCATTGCTGTGAACACATCCCACGGATCATGTGATCAGTCCTAGTAGCCGGTCCCACCAGTGACATCTCTGGTTTGCAAATATTAAAAAATCCCCAACTGTCCTTCTATGTCCCATGTGTGCCATCTAGTCCTGACACATACAGAGACGGGGATAGGACTCCGGGGACATCTGGGGGGTCAGAGGTTAACTCACCAGGGACCACTTATGTCCCTTCCACCCGCCAGAGCCGATATATATAGAACAAGAGGCCTCCATACTACAGGAGACATGTGTATACACACTGATCATGCTACAATGTATACATATAAAAGGCATGTAAACATTGGTACATACATCACCGCAGACACACACACACACACATCTACTGATCATATAATAATACATACATGACTGCAGACACACATACATCTACTGATCATATAATAATAGATACATGACCGCAGACACACACACATATACTGATCATATAATAATACATACATGACTGCAGACGCACACACATCTACTGATCATATAATAATACATACATGACTGCAGACACACACACATCTACTGATCATATATTAATACATACATGACCGCAGACACACATACATCTACTGATCATATAATAATAGATACATGACCGCAGACACACACACATCTACTGATCATATAATAATACATACATGACTGCAGACGCACACACATCTACTGATCATATAATAATACATACATGACTGCAGACACACATACATCTACTGATCATATATTAATACATACATGACCGCAGACACACATACATCTACTGATCATATAATAATACATACATGACTGCAGACGCACACACATCTACTGATCATATATTAATACATACATGACCGCAGACACACACACACATCTACTGATCGTATAATAATACATACATGACCGCAGACACACACACACATCTACTGATTGTATAATAATACATACATGACCGCAGACACACACATCTACTGATCATATAATGATACATACATGACCGCAGACACACACATCTACTGATCATCTAATGATACATACATGACCGCAGACACACACATCTACTGATCATATAATGATACATACATGACCGCAGACACACACACACATCTACTGATCATATAATAATACATACATGACCGCAGACACACATACATCTACTGATCATATAATAATACATACATGACCGCAGACACACATACATCTACTGATCATATAATAATACATACATGACCGCAGGCGCACACACATCTACCGATCATATAATAATACATACATGACCGCAGACATACACACATCTACACACACCACTGCCGGCCATTTAGTGTTTTTTCAGCTTCAGCTTCTAGAAGCAAAAAAAAATTAGTTTTTCTGGAGTTTTTTGGAGCCGTTTTCCAGCAGAAAAAAAATGCTGCTAAAAGGCTCCCAACAGCTTTTCTTCTTTTTTTTCTACATGCTGTCAAAATGCTAATAAAATGATAATGCTCTTAAAACTCTACTATAAAAGGCTATTACCAGCAATTTTTTTATCCAGCGTTTTTGTGAGCTTAAAAAAAAATGCTAATGTGAATGGAGCCATAAAGAATTGCTGTAACCCTTCCAATGGCTTTGTTCTCCCAGATTGGAAAGTAATGCAGAAATACTTCATGGTGTAGAAATCGCAGCTCTAACAATACAAAGGTACATAGACAGCGCATGGAGCAGCACGGCTCACAGGAGGAATACAGACATTTAATTATGGTGTTGCAGTCAGAGGGGATTGGCGCTCTCTGGAGAGGTAAGTAATACACGTGTGTGTAATGTCCGGGGACTGGAGGCGACCCCAGAGACACACGCAGAGGACGAGCAGCCAGGAAATTAATGTAATTACCTGGCAGCGCTGGAAGTGATCTGCATTAATGTGTCCCAGGGCTGCGCCGCACTGCGCCAGACTGCACCAGCCAATCATACATCACCGACAAACACATGACTTATTCATCACGTCTGCCCAACTAATCCTGGAGACGGAGGAGATGAGACTGTCTGTGTTACCCACAACAACCAATCAGATGGGGATTCTTTTATTACAGCGCAGGATAGAAATGTTAAAAAAAAAATTTTGCAATCCACTCTCTGCTCCTTCCTCTATAACTCTCCTCTCCTGAAATACTCTGCACTGCTGGAGGACTCCGCTCCTTCCTCTATAACTCTCCTCTCCTGAAATACTCTGCACTGCCGGAGGACTCCGCTCCTTCCTCTATAACTCTCCTCTCCTGAAACACTCTGCACTGCTGGAGGACTCCGCTCCTTCCTCTATAACTCTCCTCTCCTGAAATACTCTGCTCTGCTGGAGGACTCCGCTCCTTCCTCTATAACTCTCCTCTCCTGAAACACTCTGCACTGCTGGAGGACTCCGCTCCTTCCTCTATAACTCTCCTCTCCTGAAATACTCTGCACTGCTGGAGGACTCCGCTCCTTCCTCTATAACTCCTCTCCTGAAATACTCTGCTCTGCTGGAGGACTCCGCTCCTTCCTCTATAACTCTCCTCTCCTGAAATACTCTGCACTGCTGGAGGACTCCGCTCCTTCCTCTATAACTCTCCTCTCCTGAAACACTCTGCACTGCTGGAGGACTCCGCTCCTTCCTCTATAACTCCTCTCCTGAAATACTCTGCACTGCTGGAGGACTCCGCTCCTTCCTCTATAACTCCTCTCCTGAAATACTCTGCACTGCTGGAGGACTCCGCTCCTTCCTCTATAACTCTCCTCTCCTGAAATACTCTGCGCTGCCGGAGGACTCCGCTCCTTCCTCTATAACTCTCCTCTCCTGAAATTCTCTGCACTGCTGGAGGACTCCGCTCCTTCCATTATAACTCCTCTCCTGAAATACTCTGCACTGCTGGAGGACTCCGCTCCTTCCACTATAACTCTCCTCTCCTGAAATACTCTGCGCTGCCGGAGGACTCCGCTCCTTCCTCTATAACTCTCCTCTCCTGAAATACTCTGCTCTGCTGGAGGACTCCGCTCCTTCCTCTATAACTCCTCTCCTGAAATACTCTGCGCTGCTGGAGGACTCCGCTCCTTCCTCTATAACTCTCCTCTCCTGAAATACTCTGCACTGCTGGAGGACTCCGCTCCTTCCTCTATAACTCTCCTCTCCTGAAATACTCTGCACTGCTGGAGGACTCCGCTCCTTCCTCTATAACTCTCCTCTCCTGAAATACTCTGCACTGCTGGAGGACTCCGCTCCTTCCTCTATAACTCCTCTCCTGAAATACTCTGCTCTGCTGGAGGACTCCGCTCCTTCCTCTATAACTCTCCTCTCCTGAAATACTCTGCACTGCTGGAGGACTCCGCTCCTTCCTCTATAACTCTCCTCTCCTGAAACACTCTGCACTGCTGGAGGACTCCGCTCCTTCCTCTATAACTCCTCTCCTGAAATACTCTGCACTGCTGGAGGACTCCGCTCCTTCCTCTATAACTCCTCTCCTGAAATACTCTGCACTGCTGGAGGACTCCGCTCCTTCCTCTATAACTCTCCTCTCCTGAAATACTCTGCGCTGCCGGAGGACTCCGCTCCTTCCTCTATAACTCTCCTCTCCTGAAATTC
Organism: Staurois parvus; assembly: GCF_062004578.1. Taxonomy (NCBI): domain Eukaryota; kingdom Metazoa; phylum Chordata; class Amphibia; order Anura; family Ranidae; genus Staurois; species Staurois parvus. The sequence goes on along the minus strand of NW_028321379.1, from coordinate 83,931 downwards.
TCTGCACTGCTGGAGGACTCCGCTCCTTCCATTATAACTCCTCTCCTGAAATACTCTGCACTGCTGGAGGACTCCGCTCCTTCCACTATAACTCTCCTCTCCTGAAATACTCTGCGCTGCCGGAGGACTCCGCTCCTTCCTCTATAACTCTCCTCTCCTGAAATACTCTGCTCTGCTGGAGGACTCCGCTCCTTCCTCTATAACTCCTCTCCTGAAATACTCTGCGCTGCTGGAGGACTCCGCTCCTTCCTCTATAACTCTCCTCTCCTGAAATACTCTGCACTGCTGGAGGACTCCGCTCCTTCCTCTATAACTCTCCTCTCCTGAAATACTCTGCGCTGCCGGAGGACTCCGCTCCTTCCTCTATAACTCTCCTCTCCTGAAATTCTCTGCACTGCTGGAGGACTCCGCTCCTTCCATTATAACTCCTCTCCTGAAATACTCTGCACTGCTGGAGGACTCCGCTCCTTCCTCTATAACTCTCCTCTCCTGAAATACTCTGCACTGCTGGAGGACTCCTCTCCTTCCTCTATAACTCCTCTCCTGAAATACTCTGCTCTGCTGGAGGACTCCGCTCCTTCCTCTATAACTCTCCTCTCCTGAAATACTCTGCGCTGCTGGAGGACTCCTCTCCTTCCTCTATAACTCCTCTCCTGAAATACTCTGCGCTGCCGGAGGACTCCGCTCCTTCCTCTATAACTCTCCTCTCCTGAAATACTCTGCTCTGCTGGAGGACTCCGCTCCTTCCTCTATAACTCTCCTCTCCTGAAATACTCTGCTCTGCTGGAGGACTCCGCTCCTTCCTCTATAACTCCTCTCCTGAAATACTCTGCTCTGCCGGAGGACTCCGCTCCTTCCTCTATAACTCCTCTCCTGAAATACTCTGCACTGCTGGAGGACTCCGCCCCTTCCTCTATAACTCTCCTCTCCTGAAATACTCTGCGCTGCCGGAGGACTCCGCTCCTTCCTCTATAACTCTCCTCTCCTGAAATACTCTGCTCTGCTGGAGGACTCCGCTCCTTCCTCTATAACTCTCCTCTCCTGAAATACTCTGCAATGCTGGAGGACTCCGCTCCTTCCTCTATAACTGTCCTCTCCTGAAATACTCTGCAATGCTGGAGGACTCCTCTCCTTCCTCTATAACTCCTCTCCTGAAATACTCTGCACTGCTGGAGGACTCCGCTCCTTCCTCTATAACTCTCCTCTCCTGAAATACTCTGCTCTGCTGGAGGACTCCGCTCCTTCCTCTATAACTCTCCTCTCCTGAAATACTCTGCAATGCTGGAGGACTCCTCTCCTTCCTCTATAACTCTCCTCTCCTGAAATACTCTGCACTGCTGGAGGACTCCGTTCCTTCCTCTATAACTCCTCTCCTGAAATACTCTGCTCTGCACAAGGAGTTTGTGGCATCAGTTTTTTTTTTTTTAGGGTTCCCCCTCAAATTCTATACCAGACTCTCATCAGGAGTAAGGGCCGAGTATGGATTTTGAGGGACCCCCAAAGCTGGCAGCCGGCAGGGAAATGTCATTTATCAGCGAGAATTTTAAAGCATAATTTAAATGTTGAATTTTTGCATTAAGGAATGCATTTGTTTCATTTGGACGAGGTCACATGATGCGATATTAGTTCCGGCCAATGGGGAAACAAATTACATTTTTCAAATTCATTCAATAATTCCGATTCAGAACTGAATGGATCCGAATTTCTTTCCATTTGTTAATTGCACATGACGCCAGTTCATATTGTCCAGTCAGCTCACGGCATTTCTCTTGGTGGGTTCGACTAGTATCCGAAAAGATGAAATCCTTCCGATTTGAATCCTCCAATATGATAATGTGTTGAATATACAGTACAGCAATCTTCCCGGACCAACGAATATATGAAACAGACATAGTGAATGCAGGATCTGGGGAGAGCGGATATAGTGAATGCGGGGTCCGGGGAGAGCAGATATAGTGAATGCAGGGTCCGGGGAGAGCGGATATAGTGAATGCGGGGTCCGGGGAGACCAGATATAGTGAATGCAGGGTCCGGGGAGAGCGGATATAGTGAATGCAGGGTCCGGGGAGAGCGGATATAATGAATGCAGGGTCCGGGGAGAGCGGATATAATGAATGCAGGGTCCGGGGAGAGCGGATATAGTGAATGCAGGGTCCAGAGAGATTGGATATAGTGAATGCAGAGTCCGGGGAGATCGGATATAGTGAATGCAGGGTCCGGGGAGAGCGGATATAGTGAATGCGGGGTCCGGGGAGAGCAGATATAGTGAATTCAGGGTCTGGGGAGAGCAGATATAGTGAATGCGGGGTCCGGGGAGACCAGATATAGTGAATGCAAGGTCCGGGGAGAGCGGATATAGTGAATGCAGGGTCCGGGGAGAGCGGATATAATGAATGCAGGGTCCGGGGAGACCGGATATAGTGAATGCAGGGTCCGGGGAGACCAGATATAGTGAATGCGGGGTCCGGGGAGACCAGATATAGTGAATGCAAGGTCCAGGGAGAGCGGATATAGTGAATGCAGGGTCCGGGGAGAGCGGATATAGTGAATGCAGGGTACAGGGAGAGCGGATATAGTGAATGCGGGGTCCGGGGAGACCAGATATAGTGAATGCAAGGTCCGGGGAGAGCGGATATAGTGAATGCAGGGTCCGGGGAGAGCGGATATAGTGAATGCAGGGTCCGGGGAGAGCGGATATAGTGAATGCAGGGTCCGGGGAGACCAGATATAGTGAATGCAAGGTCCGGGGAGAGCGGATATAATGAATGCGGGGTCCGGGGAGAGCGGATATAGTGAATGCAGGGTCCGGGGAGAGCGGATATAATGAATGCGGGGTCCGGGGAGAGCGGATATAGTGAATGCAGGGTCCGGGGAGAGTGGATATAGTGAATGCGGGGTCCGGGGAGAGCGGATACAGTGAATGCGGGGTCCGGGGAGAGCGGATACAGTGAATGCGGGGTCCGGGGAGAGCGGATATAGTGAATGCAGGGTCCAGGGAGAGTGGATATAGTGAATGCGGGGTCTGGGGAGAGCGGATATAGTGAATGCAGGGTCCGGGGAGAGCGGATGTAGTGAATGCGGGGTCCGGAGAGAGCGGATATAGTGAATGCAGGGTCCGGGGAGAGCGGATATAGTGAATGCGGGGTCCTGGGTTTAGTAACACTTTAAAATAACTAGAGGTGCCCCTCCAGGCTCTTCCATTCCGATCTGGTGACTCTGTGGGTGCCGGCTGGGGAGACCCTGTTTTCGACTCGGTACACTGAATTGAAAAAGACCATCCAGGCTACACCTTCCGACGCGTTTCGTGCTCAGTCATGGAGGTGGACAGAACTGGGCTAAGGCTGCTTCTACCCAAGCAACTGTCGGGCACGCTGGTGTGCGTCCTTTGGGACATTCTCCTTTCTCCATTCATGGTTTCCAATATCACCACGTTGCGAGAACGCTCTCAGTGTCAATTGATGTTGAAGCTAGCCAAACACTGTTCGACTTCCAGCCTGTTCATCAGGAAATTCGTTGAATGGCCCTCTTGGGCCCCCTCCTGCCTGAAATTTCAAATCTGCGGCTGGGTGCAAAAATATTCAGTCGAACAACAGTTCCCTCCAACCAGATGCAGCTGCTGTTCAGGTATTCTGACAGTCGCTGATGCTGGCTATCCAGGTACAATAGGCTCAGGGGAAGTTTCGTCCATCTACGCTGCATAAAAACCTACAGTTATTGATCAAGGATCATTTATTAATCGATAAATAATAATAGACGGATCTATATCTTTAGGGACTAGTTATTTGTAAGGATCAGTTCTGTGAACCCTTTTCATTCCTCACAGATTGGGATTTCTACCATCTTCTCTTGGGTGATATCAGCCAGAGTGTTGCGGATTCCATTCTGTCACCTTGAAGAATATGCCACAGTGTCCCATGAATGTCAGTCTCTCTCCGGTTACACATACCAAGGACAGGGATGCTATATTTACCCGGGTGGGAAAAGGTCAGGGGTTGTCCCTGAAGGTCAGCGGGATTCAGTATATGCCGGGACAGCTGCCTTTATAAGCCACCCAGTGCAGTCAGTGCGGTCACTCAGAGCCGAGTCATCGACGTACCTGTCCGCTTCCGCTGAGCACCCAGGTAAGGGGACCGTCCTAGAATGGGGGGGGGGGGGCATTTCATATGGAGGGGGTCCTTGTGTTCCCCACTAACACAAGATCACATTCATAGGAGAAATTTGTATTTATTTATTTTATCTTTTTAGTTTCATTGTATCTTTTTTAGTTTATCTTTTTAATTTTATTGTATTTTTAAAAAAATGTTATCTTTTAGTTTTTATTGTTTCTTTTTTATTTTGTCTTCTTATTTTCATTGTATCTTTTTATGTTATCTTTTTTGTTTCATTGTATCTTTTTTAATGTTATCTTTTTTTTTTTGTTTCATTGTATCTTTTTTATGTTATCTTTTTTGTTTCATTGTATTTTTTTTACTTTTTTTTTATTGTATCTTTTTAATTTTATTGTATTTTTAAAAAAATGTTATCTTTTTATTTTTATTGTTTCTTTTTTATTTTGTCTTCTTATTTTCATTGTATCTTTTTTATGTTATCTTTTTTGTTTCATTGTATCTTTTTTATGTTATCTTTTTTGTTTCATTGTATCTTTTTTACTTTATCCTTTTTTTTTTTTATTGTATCTTTCATTTTTACTTTATCTTTTACTTCGGCTTAATTTCTATGGCTTTGCCCATTGGATTTATTATTTTCATATCATTTTTTTTATTGTAATTATTCCTGTTTTTCTTGCTTACCATACTTAGAATAATAACACATAAATGAGGTAGTGATTACCTTCTGGGAACAGAGAAGGAAGAAAACCTTCCCTGATTATATAATGTGAAGATTCCATGATTGGTACAAAGTTTCTCTTCCGGGAGATGATCAGGATTTTAGAATAATGAATGTTCTCCATATTAGTAATGCTTGTTACAGACTTCCTATTTGTACATAATTAAGCTGGCCATACAATAATAGATTTTCGAACAACCAAAAATTCTTTAGATATATTGATGACGTTGATGAATGTCGTTCGAAAACTTTTTTTGCTTTTTACATTTGTTTTTAAAATGAATGTAATTTCCCGAACGAAAGCAATATTAAAAATGTCACATTTTTGTCATCACTGTAGAGAAATGGTAACATCAATTTGACCCCACTAATGATTAGAAAATCGAACAATTGTTCTTCCAGTGAACAATTTCAAACAAAATTCGACTAGTGTATGGCCAGTTTTATTCATTACATACAGATGCTTTAAAGGGTGTTGTGGGTGACAGTTCCTCTGAGGGCCATATAGGACTTGTGCATCAGGTTACACGCATTTCTGCACCCAGGGGTGGACTGACCATTTGGAAACTCGGGCACTGCCCGAGGGCCCGGGGTCAGTAGGGGGCCCCATGAGATGCCCCTGGTACCTTTTTCATAGGCTTTTTTGAATTTGGGCAAGGACACAGGGGCCCCATGATCCTCTATTGCCCGGGGGCCTCATGAGTTGTCAGTCCGCCCCTGACTGCGCCACTCATTTTGATTGGCGCTCCAACACGCGAAGGCACTGCAGTGTGGCACAGCACGTCGTAGTATCTTGTGGTGCATTGCATTATAAAGTTTGTGATGATTTTTGGGAAATTTTGGTGTGTTGGCAGCCTACTACCCTCAATAGGCTGCCTTAAAGCAACGCACGTCAAACAAACACAAAATGAGGGGCAAAATCTGATTGGCTGGGAAGCAGCTCCAATTGTGCACTGGTTTTCTTTCCATTGAGTTGAACCAACCGCAGTGAGTGCGTATCGAAAATTCCCGGTAGATTTCCTTTAACCGCTTCCGTGCCGCTGTATAGCAGAAGTACTGCTACAGGGCGGCATGGCCACGCAAAATCAGATATATATGTGATTTTACAGTTCTGGGTAGGAGGCGCCTGCACGCTGCCATTTGCGGCCTCGGCTGTCAATCATCGAGTTCTGGCCGGTTGATTCCTTGCTGGCACCCAGTGATCGCCAAGTATCTCCAACAGGGGAGAGACCTGTGTATAAACAATACAGAGCTCTCTCCTGTCAGCTCCTGCACACTGCTTTGTATGGCTCTGCATAGCACAGCTATACAAAGCAGTGTGCTTACAGTGTAAAGCACACACACAGCACACACTGAAACAGTACACAGTTAACCCTTCCCACATGGAAGAAAAATATATTTGAAATACTACAATTTTGGCCATATTCAATATATGTCAACATTATTACTAATATTATTATACAGGATTTATATAGTTTGCTCAGCACTTTACAATATAAAGGGAGACAATACAGCAACAATACAGTTCAATACAAGAGGGATAGGAGCGCCCTGCTCATTGGAATACATATATATATATTCTCTGCATGGTGAAATGTGTTTTTTATATATTATAAAATATATGAACAATATTTTTAAAAATATATATTTTTTTTCAAATGTATTCTTCAGATTTTTTTAACATATAAAAAAGTCATTTTAACATATACTTTTACATATATTTGTAAATGCATTAAAAAAATGTAGATTGAATGCATTTTTAAAGACATACAGTATATTTTCAAAAATATTTTTCAGAGATTTTATAATAAAAAGACATTTTAACATACAGTATATATATATATATTTATTGAAATATATTTTGAAATATATTGAATATGGCCAAAGTTGTAGTATTTCAAATATATGTAAATATATTAGGGAAGAATATTTTTAAAATATATTTCAAATAATTTTTCTTCCATGTGGGTCTGATCACCCCAGATGTTAACCCCTTTCTTCCCAGTGCCATTAGTACAGTGTCAGTTCTTTTTATTAGCACCGATCACTGTATTGGTGTCATTGGGGATGTCAGTGACACCAAGTCAGTTCCCCCCAGTGTCAGAATGCCCATTGTAGTCCTGCAGTCCCGCTATAAGTCGCTGATCGCCGCCATTCCTAGTAAAAAACCCCCCTAAATTCCAGTATTTATATCGCCATTTGTAGACGCTATAACGTTCACGTACAGGGGCGGACTGACCACTCATGGGGCCCCCGGGCAATAGGGGATCATGGGGCCCCTGTGTCCTTGCCCACACTCAAAGCACACCCAAAAAAGCATTTAAAAAGGTACCAGTGAAATTTCATGGGGCCCCCTACTGACCCCGGGCCCTCTGGCAGTGCCCGAGTTTCCGAATGGTCAGTCCGCCCCTGTTCACGTAAACCAATTAATTTACACATATTAGGATTCTTTTTTTAGCAAAGACACGGAGCAGAATACATTTTGGCCTAAATTTATGACGAAATGTGATTTTTTTGTATTTTTTTTTACTGGACATCTTTAAAAGAAAAAAGTCAAAAATACTGGGTTTTTTTTTTTCAAAATTGTTGGTCTTTTTTTGTTTATAGCGCAGAAAATTAAAAACACACAGGCGATCAAATACCACCGAAAGAAACCTCTATTGTGAGGAAAGGACGTAAATTTCATTTGGGTGCAGCATTGCATGACTGCGCAATTGTCAGTTAAAGTAATGACGCACCATATCGCAAAAAATGGCTTGGTCAGGAGGGGGGGTGAATCCTCTGGAGGGCAAGGGGTTAAATCTCGCTTGTTGTGTTTATTTTACATACCCGTCTGGTTGCCCCATTGGCCGTTCTCCTGAACCTCCTTATCATACTGACAATGTGATCAGTTCAGGGAAAGGCTGATGCTGCAACAAGTGGCTTGCATTTTTTATGGGATGCAGACTCACCCACACGGGTCATGTGCTCTGGGGTGTAATGTGAACATGCGGTGCCGTGCGTTGCGGTGCGTTGGAGTTCTTGCTTTTTAAAATTGCTTATACAATTCTATAGTGCAGCAGTGTGTTGAGACGCATTGACCTGCATGGTAACCCACATGGAAGAAAAATATATTTGAATGAAATATATTTGAAATATATTCTTCCCAAATAAATTGACAACTAGTCGAAATGCTACAATTTTGGCCGTATTCAATATATTTAAAGAAATATATATATATATATATATATATATATATATATATATATACACCATGTTGAAATGCATTTTTTATATATTACAAAATATATGAAAAGTATTTGTAAAAAAATATATATTTTTTAATATATTCTTCAGAATTTTTTTAACATATAAAAAAAGTAATTTTAACATATATTTTTACATATGTTTATAGTGTGTTGAGACGCATTGACCTGCATGGTAACCCACATGAAAGAAAAATATATTTGAAATATATTCTTCCCAAATAAACTGACATATATTCTAAATGCTACAATTTTGGCCATATTCAATATATTTAAAGAAATATATATATATATATATATATTTATATATATATATATATATACTGCATGTTGAAATGCATTTTTTATATATTACAAAATATATGAAAAATATTTGTAAAATAAAATATATTTTTTAATATATTCCTCAGAATTTTTTTACATATAAAAAAAGTAATTTTAACATATATTTTTACATATATTTGTAAATGCATAACAAACATGTAAATTTGTATTTTTAAAGATGTACAGTATATTTGAAATTTAAAAAAAAAAAATGTTTCATATATTTTGTAACTGGACATCAGCAACTGGAAGGTGAATGATGGGAGAAGAACATTCTCAGGTCATTTTTAAATCTAACATTTTCATATTTTTTTAATTCATCTTGAATGATCGGATTCTACAAATGGGACTTGGCGGTCCCCAGAGGGTTAATATCATAACACCGAATCTGTTGATTCCAGGGAGTGAGCCCATTAAACATTGCCCCCCCCCTGCCCCCACCCCCAATTGTTCACACTGCTTGTGTTTGCATTGACCAGTTATGTGGGGTGAGCAAGCGAGCGGGACCAACAGGCGGGACCAACGGGCGACTGGCCAGACACCTGGGCTGGGTGCTAAACCAACTGCGCCCTTCAGATCACATCCCGCCGCTCCCGGGGCTTCTATCATATAATTTGTTATCAAACTGACATCTAAAATCCCCACTTCAGACAAAATTATTCTTTTTTGTTGGTTTTGGATGGAGCTGGGAAGGATTACAACCTCTGGCAAGTTAAAGCGGAGTTCCCGCCAATGCGATTTATAGTGCTTTTTGCAGAAACGCTCTACAGTCCATTTAACATGGTTTCCTATGGGGCACATTCACATCGATGCTTTTTTGAGCTGCTGCGTTTTTGGAAAGGGTCGGGGACTTTTTTAAACGCTAAAAGATGTGTTTTTTCTACAATAGAGTTCAATGGAAAATCTGCTGACATGCATGGTAGTGCGTTTTTGCCGCATTTTGCGCTTTGCATTTTTTATTCTGCCCAGGAAGAAAAACAATTCCACTTAAAAAAAAAAAAAAAAGCTGAATGAGGTAAAAAACACATAAGAAATGCATTAAAACAAGTGTCAAAAATTCAAAACAAACAAACAAATGGACAAAAAGCAAATTGCGCAGGTGTGAATGGGGCCTATATACACTTTCATGTTACATGAAAACAGAGGTGCCCAGGAGCACTAGAGAGATTGCAGTATTCACCTACACCTTGTCTACAGCTCACCACCTCCCACTTATATGGTGGATGTTCTCAGTAGTCTTCCCCTGGACTCCGCATTCACTATATCCGCTCTCCCCGGACCCTGCATTCACTATATCCGCTCTCCCGGATCCCGCATTCACTATATCCGCTCTCCCCGGACCCCGCATTCACTATATCCGCTCTCCCGGATCCCGCATTCACTATATCCACTCTCCCCGGACCCTGCATTCACTATATCCACTCTCCCCGGACCCTGCATTCACTATATCCGCTCTCCCCGGATCCCGCATTCACTGTATCCGCTCTCCCCGGACCCCGCATTCACTATATCTGCTCTCCCCGGACCCTGCATTCACTATATCTGGTCTCCCCGGACCCTGCATTCACTATATCCGCTCTCCCCGGACCCTGCATTCACTATATCCGCTCTCCCCAGACCCCGCATTCACTATATCCGCTCTCCCCGGACCCCGCATTCACTATATCCGCTCTCCCCGGATCCCGCATTCACTATATCCACTCTCCCCGGACCCCGCATTCACTATATCCGCTCTCCCCGGACCCCGCATTCACTATATCCGCTCTCCCCGGACCCTGCATTCACTATATCCGCTCTCCTCGGACCCTGCATTCACTATATCTGGTCTCGCCGGACCCCGCATTCACTGTATCCGCTCTCCCCGGACCCCGCATTCACTATATCTGCTCTCCCCGGACCCTGCATTCACTATATCTGGTCTCCCCAGACCCTGCATTCACTATATCTGGTCTCCCCAGACCCTGCATTCACTATATCTGGTCTCGCCGGACCCCGCATTCACTGTATCCGCTCTCCCCGAACCCCGCATTCACTATATCTGCTCTCCCCAGACCCTGCATTCACTATATCTGGTCTCCCCGGACCCTGCATTCACTATATCCGCTCTCTCCGGACCCTGAATTCACTATATCCGCTCTCCCCGGACCCTGCATTCACTATATCCGCTCTCCCCGGACCCTGCATTCACTATATCCGCTCTCCCCAGACCCCGCATTCACTATATCCGCTCTCCCCGGACCCTGCATTCACTATATCTGGTCTCCCCGGACCCCGCATTCACTATATCCGCTCTCCCCGGACCCTGCATTCACTATATCTGGTCTCCCCGGACCCTGCATTCACTATATCTGGTCTCCCCGGACCCTGCATTCACTATATCCGCTCTCCCCGGACCCTGCATTCACTATATCTGGTCTCCCCAGACCCTGCATTCACTATATCCGGTCTCCCCGGACCCCGCATTCACTATATCCGCTCTCCCCGGACCCTGCATTCACTATATCCGCTCTCCCCGGACCCCGTATTCACTATATCCAGTCTCTTTGCGATGAAAAAATCCCTGACCCTTTCCAAAAATCGCACTGGGTGAAAATGCGGAGACATGAACCTGTCCCATAGAAAATCATGTTAAATGGACTGCTGTGCGTTTCTGCAAAATGCTGCCGAAAAAAGCATAGGTGTGAATCTGGGGTAATTCAGTACAATGCAGGCCATACATGGGTCGAATTCCGAATGATTTTTCGTCTGAAAATTGAAAACGTTGTTCACTCGGTAATCCGATGGTGCCATCATTGATTTCGAAAATCGGCCGACCGAGTCATGAAGTTCATCCCATATAACAGGCAAAACTTCTGTTCCTTCCAGGTCACGGCTCATGACACATATTCTTTTCGGAAAAACGTTTGTGCGATTTGACCATCATTGGGTCAAAAATCGGTCGTTTTTCACAAATTTTACGGCCCAAGACTTTACCATTAATAGGACGTTGCAAAGGGTGAGGACCGCGTGTCAAGTGCAGCAGTCGCATGTTACCCTTGACCACAGAGCGTAGTCTGAGAGATGATTTCTGATTGGCTGTTCTGGGTTACTACACTTTCCTCCTTATGACATCATGGGCGACGTCCACTGCGCTCGCCGTGCCCCTCCCCTCCTTATTTCCTGTCGCTACGTGCAGACGGCGGGGGGGCGTGATCCCCGCACATTCTACGTAGGAGCGTACGTGAGGCGACACACACACTCAGGGGCCCCTGGTTACCGCAATCACATGCTCCTGACATAATTACCTGTCAGACCACCAGGCGCTGGGCTAACCCCTTCACTGCCAGGAAGACTTCAACACACATCAGCCGGCAGAACAGAATATTATTCTTCAGGATTTATATCACGCCGGTAGTGTGCTCAGCACGTTACACTGTTAAGGGCCGGTTCACACTCCATGCATTTCAGTTGCTTTTTTTTCTGCATCCAAAACGCACAGAAAGTAGGTTAGACGGTTGTCAATGTCAAAGTTCACATCAGGGCTTGCAGTTCCAGTGAGTTCCGGATGCAGAAAAAAAGTAGAACAGGCTGCACTTTTTTCTGCACAGAACTGAACTGGAAAGCGGTAAAACGCAAAACAAATGCACCGGATTGCAGCACAACGCATTAAAAATGTACTCAAATGCACGTGTGCCTATTTAAATTGAAGAAAAATGGGGAAAAAGTTTACTGGATTGCATCAAAAACGCACCACAACGCATCAAAAATGCACTGGAATGCACATGTCCCTATTTAAATTGAAGAAAAAAGGGGGAGGGGGGTAAATGAACTGAAATGCATAAAAAAAGCACCAGAATGCACCAAAACGTATAAAAAATTCACTGGAATGTATATAGTACCTGAAATAAATTAATTAATTAACTGGAACGCATCAAAAATGCCCGGAACGCACCAGAACGCCTCAAACATTCACTGGAATCTACGTCTCTATTTAAACTGAAGAAAAAGAGAGGGGAAAAATGAACTGAAATGCATAAAAAATGCATTGGAACACGAAAAATGCACCGGAACGCGACAAAATTGTGTCAAAAACGCGAACGCAATAACACATCCAGAACACATCTGGACTGCATTTCTGTGGTGTGAACCGGCCCCAAGGGAGACAGAACAGTTACAAGACAGTTCAATGCAGGAGGAATCAGAGGCTCTGCTCCTAATGCAGGCTATAGACAAGTTGTTTATTGGCTGAATTTTCGTCCGCACAAAAAATCGGCCGATATTCACGCCATTAGTGGGGCCGGCCCGTCGGCCGTTTTTTTGCGGATCTTCTCATTTATTTTTATCGGTAATGCTGGAAAATCCACAAAAAAACGGCCATTTTTCGTGGACATGGGTGGCACTGGCAGCATCGGCAATGGCAACGACCGATTTATCGCTTATCAGACGATAATTCGGTCGAAAAATGTCCGTCTATGGCCTGCCTAATGCAGGCCATAGATGGTTCGAAAACCGTCCGTTTTAAAAAAAAAAAAAAAATCGGTCGTTCAATAGGCCAACGTTACCACCAACGGTAAAAAAAAAACGTCCGATTTTCGTCCCGTCTATGGCCGGCATTTAATTACTTCTTTCCCTGCAGAGAGCTCCGCTATTATATTTGACATGAAAAAGGATTATGGTTGCAACAATGTATCCATTTGTATCCATTTGTATCCATTTCGGATACAGATGTTTTTATTCGGATACAAATGGATACATTTGTTGCAACCGCAATACTTTTCATATAAAATATAATAGCGGACTGGAATTCTTCTTCTTTTTCTCTTTTTCTTCTTTTTCTTCTTCTTGCAGGTCACGGCTCATGCGCAGATTATTTATCGGTAAAAAGATCGGCTAATTTGCCCATCAATGCCGCGAAAATCGCCCGATTGGCAAAATCGGCCGATTTTTTCCCAAGTTTACCGATTAAAAAAATGTGACCAATTAACCCATTAACTGTGCGAAAATTTTATTTTTGGACGAAAAAACAGCTGATTTTCAAAGCATCTATGGCTGCATAACAGCTTAAAATCATTTTTTTTTATAGTCTGCTGATTCCTCAGCCCCCCCTCGTCTGTCGGTCTCCCACCTCTTCCCTTAATCCCGCTGACCGAAGCAGATTCTTGGCGCAGTTGTCTAATCCCACAACACAAGGCGCAGCGACCCGTCCGGACGGTTCTCATTGTTCCCTTTCCAAATGCCTCGGGGGGTCCTTTTTCTGCCTGAGACTCGATGGTCAAACCCTCTTTTCCAAAATCCAGCCTGAGCTGTAGCTGCTCGGCGTGGGTCACTGTCATGTCTGTTAGTCACAATGTACGTATCTGCTATGCGGGGCTCACAAGTCATACATACAAAGAGATACAAAGAGATACAAAGAGATACAAAGTAACTCAAAGTTATAAATATCACCCTTAGGCAGGCCATAGATGGGCCGAATTTTCGGCTGATAAACGAAAAATCGGTCGTTGCCGATGATGCCACCCATGTCCACGAAAAACGGCTGTTTTTCGCCGATTTCCCAGCATGACCGATAAAAATAAATGAGATCCGCGAAAAACGGCTGCCGGGCTGGCCCCACTAACGGCGTGATTATCGGCCGATTTTTCGTGCGGACGAAAATTCGGCCAATAAACGACCCCTCTATGGCATGCATAACTCAAAGTTACCAATATCACCCTTACACCCCGGTCACATCAAAACCGACTTTGAAATCGAGCGACTTACAGTGAAGTCGCACGATTTCAAAGTCGGGTGACATGCCGATTTCAGGTGCGATTTGCAAGACATCCGACACATATCAGCGCGGTTCTGACTTGGGCGGAGCCATACTGATTTCTAAAGTAGTACATGCAATCAGGGGCGGACTGACAACTCATGGGGCCCCCGGGCAATTGGGGATCATGGGGCCCCTGTGTCCTTGCCCACACTCACAACACACCCAAAAAACCCTATAAAAGGTACCAGGGGCATTTTATGGGGCCCCCTTCTGACCCCGGGCCCTTGGGGAGTGCCCGAGTGCTCGAATGGTCAGTCCGCCCCTGCATGCAATACTTTTGTTGCGATTTGCATAGCCATTTGTGTCAGATGTCTTGGAAATCACAACTGAAATCAGCGGGTCCCCCGACTTTGAAATCGTGCGACTTCACTGTAAATCGCATGATTTCAAAATCGGTTTTGATGTGACTGGGGGCTTAATCACATGGTACCGCAGCACGTTTTTTAAAAGTGGCACATGCGCTACTTTTTTTTGTGCAGTCTGGTACAGTTTGCAGCCCATTCAAATAATTGAGCTGCAAATTTCCACCGAATGGGAACTTGCAGGAATCGCACAGAATGCAGTGCGCATTCCTGTGTGATTCAGCCCGGGTTCACACTGATGCGGTGCAGAATTTGCAGCGTTTTCTGTGCGAATTCCGCACCGCATCAGAATCGCACCCCGTTCATGCAAACCGCTGCGGGTGTGTATGTTAACAACACTCAGAAAGCGGTCCGCAAAACGCGGTGCGATGTGCAGAATCGGATCTCATAGGTGTGCATACCCGTCTGATCCGATTCTAGTGCGGACCCAAAAAAGGGTGCTGCACCTTTTTGGTGCGGGTGCGGTGCGATTAGATCCACAAAGGTACGGCTCCGATCGCACCGCACACAAATCGCATGTGATTGGCAGGGAATGTGGTGCGGTTCCTGTGCGAATCACATGCCATAGACCGCACCGCATGAGTGTGAACCCGGGCTCAAGCAGAACTAAAGGCACTCTACTTAGGACGTCACTTTTTTTAAAACCGCACTGAATCCGCACCGCCACTGCCGTACTGAATCCGCACCGCCACTGCCGTACCGAATCCGCACCGCCACTGCCGTACCGAATCCGCACTGCCACTGCCGTACCGAATCCGCACCGCCACTGCCGTACCGAATCCGCACCGCCACTGCCGTACTGAATCCGCACCACCACTGCCGTACTGAATCCGCACCGCCACTGCCGTACTGAATCCGCACTGCCACTGCCGTACGGAATCCGCAATGCCACTGTCGTACCGAATCCGCACCGCCACTGCCGTACTGAATCTGCACCGCCACTGCCGTACCGAATCCGCACCGCCACTGCCGTACTGAATCCGCACCGCCACTGCCGTACCGAATCCGCACCGCCACTGCCGCACTGAATCTGCACCGCCACTGCCGTACTGAATCCGCAATGCCACTGCCGTACCGAATCCGCACCGCCACTGCCGTACCGAATCCGCACCACCACTGCCGTACTGAATCCGCAATGCCACTGCAGTACCGAATCCGCACCGCCACTGCCGTACCGAATCCGCACCACCACTGCCGTACTGAATCCGCAATGCCACTGCCGTACCGAATCCGCAATGCCACTGCCGTACCGAATCCGCACCACCACTGCCGTACTGAATCCGCAATGCCACTGCCGTACTGAATCCGCACCGCCACTGCCGTACTGAATCCGCACCACCACTGCCGTACTGAATCCGCAATGCCACTGCCGTACCGAATCCGCACCACCACTGCCGTACTGAATCCGCAATGCCACTGTCGTACTGAATCCGCACCGCCACTGCCGTACTGAATCCGCACCGCCACTGCCGTACCGAATCCGCACCACCACTGCTGTACTGAATCCGCAATGCCACTGCCGTACTGATTTTCATTGCAGAAGAGACATTGCATGTTCCTTCTGCGATAATAGCCTGCCTGCTGTAAAATGCAACATTAAATTCAGTCTGTAGATGCAAGAAAGCATGCTTGCTGTGGGACCTAAGGATCCTCTGCATTGTGTAAAAAGGCTGTTTGATCCCGGGATAAGTAACACTTTTAAAAAAAATGTAGCTAAATCCAACAACAAAAAATATTATTTATTGCAGCTTTTCAGTCCTTAGATGTGGTGACTACACTAGTTTTTTTTTTTCAAGCATTTATATTTATGTACAGAAACCATCTGTTTATCCTGCCAGAATTCCAGTGTCCTTGTAACCTCCTGTGCTCTGAATATCAAACAATGTTATCAGCTTTCCCAGCTATCTGAACTACAAAACATGCCTCCTATGGAGAACAGAAGATGGGAGTACCATGTGAAGTCCTGCCCTAGGGTGACAACACTGCCCCTACATAGAAACAGTAGACTGAGCGTTGTCACCCTAGGACAGGAAGTGTGTTAATGTCAGGATCTCCAGGTGAAAATAAAAGTAAAACATCCTGAAAACAACAGAAAACGAACGCAGCCACCACATCTAAGGACTGGTAAGCGGCAGCACATTACATTTAATTGTTGGATTTTGATACACTGTAGATGAAGTATACTGCATGGATGTGACATTTCGTTGCTGGTACAAGGCCAGAAGTTTGGTCTGCAGTAACTATTTTCTGGCCCGCGCTCTCCGACACACCGGCTGGCCCCAGCAGCTGCTCTCGGTAAAGGTCGCGGCTATTTCAGGCGCGGCGTCCCGAGGCTCAGTTACTGTCACCCGACAGCTGCTTAAACATGGACCCCCGTGTGACCCGTGTGACCTACAGACAAGGATGGGGACTCTCTGTACCTTATCCGTCCACACCTGCTGACCCCGTAGGTGGCCCTTGAGGGTTGTTTATGGCTTCTGTCACCCTATATCACTAACATCAGGGCTGACCGATTCTGGCCCTTGAGGGCCAATCAGTGCAAAGAGCAACCAACAAGCAGATATCAAATAGAAGGGAAAATGCAAGCGCTGCGATTTGCTGTAACAACACATTGCAGAGCATGGCAGCCTCACCCCACGCACCTTTGTACATACGCTGTGCCCAGGGGCGGACTGACCATTTGGAAATTCGGGCACTGCCCGAGGGCCCGGGGTCAGTAGGGGGCCCCATGAGATGCCCCTGGTACCTTTTTCATAGACTTTTTTGAGTTTGGGCAAGGACACAGGAGCCCCATGATCCCCTATTGCCCAGGGGCCCCATGAGTTGTCAGTCCGCCCCTGGCTGTGCCAGGGCTTTATTTCTCAGAGAATAAGTACAGAACCTCCCTTTTTTTCTGTCACCCATTGTCTCTGCCCCCTACCCACCCCCAAGCACTGTTCCTTGGTTCCTACCCCCCTACCTACCTCCCAGTACCACCCTTTTGGAGAATACAGAACCAAGTATCATTTTGTGGTGCTAAGTCATTTGTATGGAATGTGTTAATGATGACAAGAAAAGCAATAAAATAGATCTTGTGCAGCCAGTAACAATAGACACCCCAAGCAACAGTGGACCACATGCAACAATAGATCCCCCCAGCAACAATAGACCTCACAGCCACAACAGATCTTCCTGCAGTCAGCATCAATAGGCCCACCTTACTTAACTGTTTGCCTGCAGCCCTATAGCAAAAATACTGCTATAGGGGGGCAGGGCTGCCCAAAATCACACACATATATATATATATATATATGGGGCGCATGTGCCCTACCTGCACCGCCATTGGCGGCTTCAGCTGTCGATCACCGGGTCCCAGCCGGTGATTCCCCGCCGGCACAGGGCGATCACCGAGTATCACTGAGAGGGGGAGAGGTCTGTATATCAACAATACAGATCTCTCCCCTGTCAGCTCCAGCACACTGATTTGTATGGCTCTGCATAACAGAGCCATACAAAGCAGCGTGCTACATAGTAAAACACACACAGCACACAGTTAATCCTTTGATCGCCTCGGATGTTAACCCCTTCCTGCCCAGTGCCATGAGTACAGTGTCAGTGCTTTTTATTAGCATTGATCACTGTATTGGTGTCACTGGGGATGTCAGTGACACCAAGTCAGTTCCCCCCCAGTGTCAGAATGCCAGCCGCAGTCCCGCTGTAAGTCGCTGATCGCCGTCATTACTAGTATAAAAAAAAAAATCCCAGTATATATACCGCCATTTGTAGACGCTATAACTTTCACGTAAACCAATTAATTTACACAGATTGGGATTTTTTTTAGCAAAGAGCAGAATACATTTTGTCCGAAATTTATGACGAAATTTGATTTTAAAATTTTTTTGCTGAATATGTTGAATAGCAAAAAGTCAAAAAGATTTTTTTTCTCAAAATTGTCGGTCTTTTTTTGTTTATAGCGCAAAAAGAAAAAACCACACAGGTGAGCAAATACCACCGAAAGAAAGCTCTATTTGAGGGAAAAAAAAGACGTAAATTTCATTTGGGTGCAGCATTGCATGACCGCGCAATTGTCAGTTAAAGTAATGACGCGCCATATCCCAAAAAATGGCCTGGTAAGGAAGTGGGGAGGGGGGGGGGGGAATCCTCGGGAGGGCAAGTAGATCCCTCCCAGCAACAACTGACTACCCAACACCAACAGCTTTTCTAGAAGTGACGTGAGGATTCCCATTGTATTCTATGGCGCCCCTTCACACTGGAGCATCATACCCAGGGGCGAACTGACCATTTGGAATCTCAGGCACTGCCCAAGGGCCCGGGGTCGGTAGGGGGCCCCATGAGATGCCCCCTGGTACCTTTTTCATAGGCTTTTTTGAGTTTGGGCAAGGACACAGGGGCCCCATGATCCCCTATTGCCCGGGGGCCCCATGAGTTGTCAGTCCGCCCCTGGTCATACCGCTTGGAGCTCGTCACTCAAAGCACAAAAGAGTAGAGGGGCTTTTTTCAGGCTCAGTCGCTTGTTGAACCCGATAAACATCAACTGGAGAACCTGAAAATGCCTTATAATGCACACACCATGCGTTTTTTACACATATTGTTGCCTCTCTTTCTAGTAACCAGCTTGTCGTTGGCTAAAACAACAACACTCAAGCTTGAACACGCCTGAATTAAGCATTAGGAACAAAGCACAAAGGCGCGCTAATAAGCGTCTCAAAGCACGTCTAAACAAGCCCTAAGGGCTCATTCACATGTGCTAAACAGTGATCTGGATTTGAATTCCTCTTCAGAGAGTATTTGACCAGAACCATCTTTAACACAGGGCAAAAGGGGCAGCTGCCCTGGGCCCAGTCATTGCAATGGGGCCCAAACCAGCTACCCCTTGAGCCTGCGCCAGTGGTGGATCTACCAGCAGGCCTGAAACTGGGGGGCGGGGGTGCCACATTACGGAGGGTGCCACCGATGGAGGGCGCTGAGCCACGTGCAGCACGTTTCCAGGGCACCACAGCACGTTGCATCACTCCCTCTGCCCTTCTAACCACACCCACCCCACACTATTACTGCCTATACTGGCAGCTCCCTCCAGGGGCACGCCCCTCTTCTCATGATACTCTTTCTCTGGAGATACTGCAAAACATGGCGACGTGATGTCACGGATGGGTTGTCATTGGTCCGTGGTATGTGGAGGCTGTGGGAGGAGATTGCTGCAACTGTTTGCCGGGGAAGTGGGATGGGTTGAGGGAGGGGCAGGAAATGTAATCTCTACTAACCAATCAGTGAGGATGTGCAGTAACCTTTGGCAGCCAATTAGTGAGCTGTAATAACGTGCTGTTACCTCTGGCAGCCAATCAGTGAGTTGTAAGGATGTGCAGTAACCTCTAGCAACCAATCAGTGAGTGATAATGATACGCACTAACCTCTGGAAGCCAATCAGTGAGTGATAATGATGCGCACTAACCTCTGGCAGCTAATCAGTGAGCAGTAAGGATGTGCAGTAACCTCTAGCAATCAGTGAGTGCTAAGGATGTGCTGTAGCCTCTGGCAGCCAATTAGTGAGCTGTAATGATGTGTTGTAACCTTTGGCAGCCAATCCGTGAGCAGTAAAGATGTGCTGTAACCTCTAGCAACCAATCAGTGAGTGCTAAGGACATGCTGTAACCTCTGGCAGCCAATTAGCAAGCTGTAATGATGTGCTGTAACCTCTGGCAGTCAATCAATGAGCAGTAAGGATGTGTTGTAACCTCTTGCAGCCAATCAGTGAGCAGTAAGGATGTGCAGTAGCCTCTATCAACCAATTAGTGAGTGCTAAGGATGTGCTGTAACCTACGGTAGCCAATCAGTGAGTGGTAATGATGTGCTGTAACCTCTGGCATCCAATTAGTGAACTGTAATGATGTGAATAACTTCTGGCAGCCAATCAGTGAGTGGTAATGATGTGTGGCAACCAATCGCAACCCCTTCCTGATCTGATCAAAACTGATTTTGAGTCTAGCTACTATTTATTGTATGTCTCAGAGCAGGTGGAGAGTAAAACTGCATGGGGGGGGGGGTAAGTAAATGTTTGCCCAGGGTCCAATCAATATTAAAGAGGGTGAGTAGGCAGGGTATCGCCTCCTTGCGGCTTGCCCCTTGATTGGCCCACAAGAGCGACACAACACGCCTGTAGGTCGCTTGCAATGTGTCTCCACTTACTTGAATAGGTTGCATGTGGCGGCTGCTACACCGGGGGGGTTTCATTTCTACCATGAAGCAATGCATTCCTGCCGTGGCATGTACACCCCCCTGGCTGCTCCCTTTGCAGCTAAAGCGGGTAGCGGTTGGGAGGGCGGAGGTAAAATCACAGCCGAATTTTACCACTCCCACCACTAGCCTTAAAAAAGAAAACCAACACAGAGAGCATGTTTGGAATTATTATTCTTTTACAATATATTATATAATGTAACTCAACGCAAACGCATCAAAACCGCATTCAAAACATGTCAATGACGCATCTGAACGCAATAGGAGTGTTAATGGTCATCTTTGGTGCCTAAGGCCGGCCATACATGGGTTGAAAATCGACCGAATGTTTGTCCGAAAATCAGACCTAAGCAGGGGCGGACTGACAACTCATGGGGCCCCTGGGCAATAGGGGATCATGGGGCCCCTGTGTCCTTGCCCAAACTCAAAAAAGCCTATGAAAAAGGTACCAGGGGCATCTCATGGGGCCCCCTACTGACCCCGGGCCCTCGGGCAGTGCCCGAGTTTCCAAATGGTCAGTCCGCCCCTGGACCTAAGAACAGTCGGATGATTTTCGCTCTGTTAGTGGGGTCAATGACACCGGACGATTTTCGCTCTGTTAGTGGGGTCAATGGCACTGGACGATTTTCGCTCTGTTAGTGGGGTCAATGGCACGGGACGATTTTCGCTCTGTTAGTGGGGTCAATGGCACCGGACGATTTTCGCTCTGTTAGTGGGGTCAATGGCACCGGACGATTTTTGCTCTGTTAGCGGGTCAATTGCACCGGACGATTTTCGCTCTGTTAGTGGGGTCAATGGCACCAGCCGATTTTCGCTCTGTTAGTGGGTCAATGGCACCAGCCGATTTTCGCTCTGTTAGTGGGTCAATGGCACCAGACGATTTTCGCTCTGTTAGTGGGTCAATGGAACCGGACGATTTTCGCTCTGTTGGTGGGCTCAATGGCACCGGACGATTTTCACTCTGTTAGTGGGGTCAATGGCACCAGACGATTTTCGCTCTGTTAGTGGGGTCAATGGCACCGGACGATTTTCGATCTGTTAGCGGGTCAATGGCACCGGACGATTTTCGCTCTGTTAGTGGGGTCAATGGCACCGGGCGATTTTCGATCTGTTAGCGGGTCAATGGCACCAGACGATTTTCGCTCTGTTAGTGGGGTCAATGGCACTGGACAATCGCCGCTCTGTTAGTGGGGTCAATGGCACCAGACGATTTTCGCTCTGTTAGTGGGTCAATGGTACCGGACGATTTTCGCTCTGTTGGTGGGGTCAATGGCACCAGACGATTTTCGCTCTGTTAGTGGGGTCAATGGTACCGGACGATTTTCGCTCTGTTAGTGGGGTCCATGGCACCGGCCGATTTTCGCTCTGTTAGCAGGTCAATGGCACTGGACAATCTTCGCTCTGTTAGTGGGGTCAATGGCACCAGACGATTTTCGCTCTGTTAGTGGGTCAATGGTACCGGACGATTTTCGCTCTGTTGGTGGGGTCAATGGCACCAGACGATTTTCGCTCTGTTAGTGGGTCAATGGTACCGGACAATTTTCGCTCTGTTGGTGGGGTCAATGGCACTGGACAATTTTCGCTCTGTTAGTGGGGTCAATGGTACCGGACGATTTTCGATCTGTTAGTGGGGTCAATGGCATCGGACGATTTTCGCTCTGTTAGTGGGGTCAATGGTACCGGACGATTTTCGATCTGTTAGTGGGGTCAATGGCACCGGACGATTTTCGCTCTGTTAGTGGACCCCACTTTTAGTGGGGTCAATGGTACCGGACGATTTTCGATCTGTTAGTGGGGTCAATGGTACCGGACGATTTTCGATCTGTTAGTGGGGTCAATGGCACCGGACGATTTTCGCTCTGTTAGTGGGGTCAATGGTACCGGACGATTTTTGCTCTGTTAGTGGGGTCAATGGCACCGGACGATTTTCGCTCTGTTAGCGGGTCAATGGCACCGGACGATTTTCGCTCTGTTAGCGGGTCAATGGCACCGGACGATTTTTGCTCTGTTAGTGGGGTCAATGGCACCGGACAATTTTCACTCTGTTAGTGGGGTCAATGGCACCGGACGATTTTCGCTCTGTTAGTGCGGTCAATGGTACCGGACGATTTTCGCTCTGTTAGTGGGGTCAATGGCACCGGACGATTTTGATCTGTTAGTGGGGTCAATGGCACCGGACGATTTTCGCTCTGTTAGTGGGGTCAATGTCACCGGACGATTTTCGCTCTGTTAGTGGGGTCAATGGCACCGGACAATTTTCGCTCTGTTAGTGGGGTCAATGGCACCGGACGATTTTCGCTCTGTTAGTGGGGTCAATGGCATCGGACGATTTTCGCTCTGTTAGTGGGGTCAATGGCACCGGACGATTTTCGATCTGTTAGTGGGTCAATGGCACCGGACAATTTTCGATCTGTTAGTGGGGTCAATGGCACCGGACGATTTTCGCTCTGTTAGTGGGGTCAATGGCACCGGACGATTTTCGATCTGTTAGTGGGCCAATGGCACTGGACAATTTTCGCTCTGTTAGTGGGGTCAATGGCACCGGACGATTTTCGCTCTGTTAGTGGGGTCAATGGCACCGGACGATTTTCAATGTGTTAGTGGGGTCAATGGCACTGGACGATTTTCGCTCTGTTAGTGGGTCAATGGCACCGGACGATTTTCAATGTGTTAGTGGGGTCAATGGCACCGGACGATTTTTGCTCTGTTAGTGGGTCAATGGCACCAGACGATTTTCGCTCTGTTGGTGGGGTCAATGGCACCGGACAATTTTCGCTCTGTTAGTGGGGTCAATGGCACCGGACGATTTTTGCTCTGTTAGTGGGTCAATGGCACCGGACGATTTTCGCTCTGTTGGTGGGGTCAATGGCACCGGACGATTTTCGCTCTGTTGGTGGAGTCAATGGCACCGGACGATTTTCGCTCTGTTAGTGGGGTCAATGGCACTGGACGATTTTCGCTCTGTTAGTGGGGTCAATGACACCGGACGATTTTCGATCTGTTAGTGGGGTCAATGGCACCGGACAATTTTCGCTCTGTTAGTGGGGTCAATGGCACCGGACGATTTTCGCTCTGTTAGTGGGGTCAATGGCACCGGACGATTTTCGCTCTGTTAGTGGGGTCAATGGCACCGGACGATTTTCAATGTGTTAGTGGGGTCAATGGCACTGGACGATTTTCGCTCTGTTAGTGGGGTCAATGGCACCGGACGATTTTTGCTCTGTTAGTGGGGTCAATGGCACCGGACGATTTTCGCTCTGTTAGTGAGTCAATGGCACCGGACGATTTTCGCTCTGTTAGTGGGGTCAATGGCACCGGACGATTTTCGCTCTGTTAGTGGGTCAATGGCACCGGACGATTTTCGATCTGTTAGTGGGGTCAATGGCACCGGACGATTTTCGCTCTGTTAGCGGGTCAATGGCACCGGACGATTTTCGCTCTGTTAGTGGGGTCAATGACACCGGACGATTTTCTCTCTGTTAGTGGGGTCAATGGCACCGGACCATTTTCGCTCTGTTAGTGGGGTCAATGGCACCGGACGATTTTCGCTC
The DNA here is from genome assembly GCF_062004578.1 of Staurois parvus. Lineage (NCBI taxonomy): Eukaryota > Metazoa > Chordata > Amphibia > Anura > Ranidae > Staurois > Staurois parvus. The sequence goes on along the minus strand of NW_028321379.1, from coordinate 59,600 downwards.
TGTTAGTGAGTCAATGGCACCGGACGATTTTCGCTCTGTTAGTGGGGTCAATGGCACCGGACGATTTTCGCTCTGTTAGTGGGGTCAATGGCACCGGACGATTTTCGATCTGTTAGTGGGGTCAATGGCACCGGACGATTTTCGATCTGTTAGTGGGGTCAATGGCACCGGACGATTTTCGCTCTGTTAGTGGGGTCAATGGCACCGGACGATTTTCGCTCTGTTAGTGGGGTCAATGGCACCGGACGATTTTCGATCTGTTAGTGGGGTCAATGGCACCGGACGATTTTCGATCTGTTAGTGGGGTCAATGGCACCGGACGATTTTCACTCTGTTAGCGGGTCAATGGCACCGGACGATTTTCGTGGTTCCCCCCCTTTTCGGTGATCAGGCATGTTGGAAAATTTGTGAAAAATGACCGATTTTCGAGTCAATGACGGTCAAATCGTACAATTGTTTTTCCGAAAAGAATATGCGCCATGAGCCGTGACCTGGAAGGAACAGAAGTTTCGCCTGTTATATGGGGTGAACTTTATGACTCGGTCGGCCGATTTTCGAAATCAATGATGGCGCCATCAGATTACCAAGCGAACGACGTTTCCAATTTTTGGACGAAAAATCGTTTAGAATTCGAACCATGTATGGCCTGCATAAGATTGCAATGCACATGGAAACAAGCCCTGTGACAATGTACAACAATGTAACATGTATAGTCTATGAATCAATCTACAACCTGTAATGTGTATTACATTCTATATACAATGTATCATTGGAAGGTTTCCCTCTCCCAGCTCCCTGTATCCGGCGTTGGTGGTATAGTGGTGAGCATAGCTGCCTTCCAAGCCCTGTGACAATGTACAACAATGTAACATGTATAGTCTATGAATCAATCTACAACCTGTAAAGTGTATTACATTCTATATACAATGTATCATTGGAAAGCTTCCCTCTCCCAGCTCCCTGTATCCGGCGTTGGTGGTATAGTGGTGAGCATAGCTGCCTTCCAAGCAGTTGACCCGGGTTCGATTCCCGGCCAACGCAAGAAAGCTTTTTAGATGTTTAACTTCATTAAATTTTCACTTTTATCTTTTTATTTTGTTATTTTTTTTTATTTTTAGCAACAAAATGAAATCTTCTGGCACATTTTATGATATTATTACCCCCCCCCCCCATGTTCCTGAGTATTGCTGTGTACGTTGTCATCAGCAGAGAGTTCTTTAGAAAGCTGGGGATGGTGGGGGGAGGGGGTGTGATGCTCTGCAGGAAATGTGATGCTCTGCAGCCTGGGATGACTGTGCACAGGAAGGAGATGGGGGTGTGTGGCTGGCAGAGATGACTGTATATGTGACATCACAGGGGCTGTGTGCCTGCTGTCACGTCCTTGCTGGGGGACATGGGGGGTCCTCTTGTAGGTGACCTTCATGAAGGTGACACCCAGAGCCCATCACACATATATGACATGACTGGGGGACACAGATCTGATCACAGCAGATGGGTGACCCCCCACAGAGGAATCCCCCTATAGATCCAGAGTCATAGGTCACAAATGATATTGAATGATATCCCCTCCATGGTGCAGTATACAAATGTCAGAGCCATGCCTGGCCTATGGTGGGCTCCAGCAACCCTGGATGACCTTGAGGTGGAGGGAGAAAGGAGCCCTGTGCTGCTGGATGTGAGAGGTCCCTTTAAATGCTGGCCCCGCCCCTCTTCCTGGCTACATGACGTTGTGAATGAGAAGACTGAGATCAGTTCAGAGGAGACCAGGGAGGAGGTGAGAGCTAAGGGGTGATGGGTGGGGGAGGGGAGAAATTAAGGTACTGGATGGGGAGAGGGAAAGAATGGGGGTGCTGGTATTTGGGGAGGAATGGGGGTACTGGATGGGGGGAGGAGTGGGGGTACTGGATGATGGGATGGAAGGAATGGGGGTTTTGGATGGGGGAGGAATTGGGGTACTGCTATGGAGAGGAATGGGAGTTCTGTATGGGGTGGGGGGAGGAATTGGGGTACTGGTATGGAGAGGAATGGAGGTTCTAGATGGGGGAGGGGAGGAATGGGGGTATTGGTATGGAGAGGAATGGGGGTTCTGGATTGGGAAGGAATTGGGGTACTGGTATGGAGAGGAATGGGGGTTCTAGATGGGGGAGGGGAGGAATGGGGGTATTGGTATGGAGAGGAACGGGGGTTCTGGATTGGGAAGGAATTGGGGTACTGGTATGGAGAGGAATGGGGGTTCTAGATGGGGGAGGGGAGGAATGGGGGTATTGGTATGGAGAGGAATGGGGGTTCTGGATTGGGAAGGAATTGGGGTACTGGTATGCAGCAGAATGGAGGTTCTGCTATGGAGAGGAATGGGAGTTCTGTATGGGGTGGGGGGAGGAATTGGGGTACTGGTATAGAGACAAATGGGGGTTCTGGATGGGGGAGGGGAGGATTTGGGGTACTGGTATGAGGGGAGACAGGATCATTGCCTCTAAAGACAGAGAGAAGAGGAGGATATCCATCACACATTGCCCTTTTATAGAATATTAGACAGGATGAGGTCAGGGGATCCCCCAGCATGGAGGGCAGTGACGTCACTGGAGAATGGAGAACGTGATAGGAGTCTGCAGTGCTAGGACTGGGACCTGGTGAAGACTAGGAGGACATCAGAGGAGGAGGGGTAAGGAGGTGATGGGAAGGGAACTGATGTAAGTGGTGAGAAAAGAGTAGGGAGGTATGTGGGGATGGAGAAAGGAGTTGGGGAGGTGGAGGTAGGTGTAGGGAAATGGATGGAGAGAAGACTAAGGAGGTGGGAGATTGATGGAGAGAAGACTAAGGAGGTAGGTTGGGATGGAGAGAGAAGTAGGGAGGTAGGTGAGCAGCAGGGAGTTGGAAAGGTGTGGGGTGGATAGGTGAAGATGGGAGGTAGGTGTTGATGGAGAAAAGAATAGGTAGGTGGGTGATGATGGAGTGAGAGGTAGGTAAGGTAAGGAACAGAAGACTAGGGAGGTAGGTGAGGATGGAGAGAAGACTATGGAGGTAGGTGAGGATGGAGAGAAGACTAGGGAGGTAGGTGAGGATGGAGAGAAGACTAGGGAGGTAGGTGATGATGGAGAGAAGATTGGGAAGGTAGGTGAGGATGAAGAGAAGACTGGGGAGGTAGGTGAGGATGGAGAGAAGACTGGGGAGGTAGGTGAGGATGGAGAGAAGACTGGGGAGGTAGGTGAGGATGGAGAGAAGACTGGGGAGGTAGGTGAGGATGGAGAGAAGACTGGGGAGGTAGGTGAGGATAGAGAGAAGACTGGGGAGGTAGGTGAGGATGGAGAGAAGACTGGGGAGGTAGGTGAGGATGGAGAGAAGACTGGGGAGGTAGGTGAGGATGGAGAGAAGACTGGGGAGGTAGGTGAGGATGGAGAGAAGATTGGGGAGGTAGGTGAGGATGGAGAGAAGACTTGGGAGGTAGGTGAGGATGGAGAGAAGACTGGGGAGGTAGGTGAGGATGGAGAGAAGACTGGGGAGGTAGGTGAGGATGGAGAGAAGACTGGGGAGGTAGGTGAGGATGGAGAGAAGACTGGGGAGGTAGGTGAGGATGGAGAGAAGACTGGGGAGGTAGGTGAGGATGGAGAGAAGACTGGGGAGGTAGGTGAGGATGGAGAGAAGACTGGGGAGGTAGGTGAGGATGGAGAGAAGACTGGGGAGGTAGGTGAGGATGGAGAGAAGACTGGGGAGGTAGGTGAGGATGGAGAGAAGACTGGGGAGGTAGGTGAGGATGGAGAGAAGACTGGGGAGGTAGGTGAGGATGGAGAGAAGACTGGGGAGGTAGGTGAGGATGGAGAGAAGACTGGGGAGGTAGGTGAAGATGGAGAGAAGACTGGGGAGGTAGGTGAGGATGGAGAGAAGACTGGGGAGGTAGGTGAGGATGGAGAGAAGACTGGGGAGGTAGGTGAGGATGGAGAGAAGACTGGGGAGGTAGGTGAGGATGGAGAGAAGACTGGGGAGGTAGGTGAGGATGGAGAGAAGACCGGGGAGGTAGGTGAGGATGGAGAGAAGACCGGGGAGGTAGGTGAGGATGGAGAGAAGACCGGGGAGGTAGGTGGGGATGGAGAGAAGACCGGGGAGGTAGGTGGGGATGGAGAGAAGACCGGGGAGGTAGGTGGGGATGGAGAGAAGACCGGGGAGGTAGGTGGGGATGGAGAGAAGACCGGGGAGGTAGGTGAGGATGGAGAGAAGACCGGGGAGGTAGGTGAGGATGGAGAGAAGACCGGTGAGGTAGGTGAGGATGGAGAGAAGACCGGTGAGGTAGGTGAGGATGGAGAGAAGACCGGTGAGGTAGGTGAGGATGGAGAGAGGTGTAGGGAGGTAGGTTGGGATGGAGAGAGGTGTAGGGAGGTAGGTTGGGATGGAGAGAGGTGTAGGGAGGTAGGTTGGGATGGAGAGAGGTGTAGGGAGGTAGGTTGGGATGGAGAGAGGTGTAGGGAGGTAGGTTGGGATAGAGAGAGGTGTAGGTGAGGATGGAGAGAGGTAGGTTGGGATGGAGAGAGGTGTAGGGAGGTAGGTTGGGATGGAGAGAGGTAGGTTGGGATGGAGAGAGGTGTAGGGAGGTAGGTTGGGATAGAGAGAGGTGTAGGTGAGGATGGAGAGAGGTAGGTTGGGATGGAGAGAGGTGTAGGGAGGTAGGTTGGGATGGAGTAGAGAAGTAGGTGGTAGACAACAATGGAGAAAGCAGTACATCTATTATTGGTGAGCTGTGAAGGTCAGTCATGGCTCATTGATGACCTCTGCTTGGAGGGGGAGGATACAGACAGGAAGGTCATTGATTATTGAGGAGGTCAGACAGCGGGGCAGAGGATGGACATGGGGAACCCTCTGGATGCGGACAGTACTGATGACTGTTTGGGTAGACTCAGTGGGAAGGATGGACCACATACATGGCTAATGATGGAGATGAGGAGGGTTTGCAAATAACTGATGAAGGATTAAACATGATGATGGAGATAGAATAGAAAATCTACTTTGTAAGGACAATATGGGTGTGAATGTTGGAGAAGCGTCCATGTGAATGATCGCAGTGAATGTGTATCTAATTCTGGCATCTCAGAGATTAATAACAGAAGATATGTGGTGCAGACAGAAAATGGTGGGGGCGTGCCTTGAGCTGGCAGGGGTTAATAAATCCACCCCGGCCTCCATGATACTCAGAGGCTCATGCTGGTGTCATGTTCTTCATGGAAGGAAAAAGGTTAACAATGCCATGCAGCCATCATCCCCCCACCATGAGGAGCCCCCTTGTGTGCTCAGTGCTGCCTCCGTCCTCCAGGCCTCAAGGATTCTGCAACTTCCTTTTTGCCTCATCATTTCCGTGAAGAAGGAACGCTCACTATGAGCCATCACTCTCACAAACCGTATTTGTAACCCTTTGAAGGCCATAGCCCGTAGGGTGCCACAGCGGAACCCTTCTCTTGTGGACTTCCAAGGTCTGTGTGTCCTCTGAGTCTCTTCTCTCGGAGGAATTCCCTCCGCTGATGGACAAGCCTATTTTTAGAGTTGCATACTCTGGGTAGGACCTTGCAAAGGGACGGCAACGTGGGACGTCATGCGTAGCAGGCCTTTGTAGGCGCTAGCAGTGCTTGTCAGAGTGCAATAAGGTTTTTTTTTTATTTTGGTGAGGAAGGGGTTAACATAGCCATGCCTAGAGCAGGTATTACTGTATAGGTGTGTCCTGTACGTGCCGCCCCGCCCTGACATTCCCTAGCTTTGTCTTCCACCATTCATTGACTAATCCCGGGTCGCTCTGCTTTATTCCAGAACGCAGCAAAATGCCCACCGAATACCCAGCCTTCACCACCGAGCAGAAGAAGGAGCTCCATGAGATCGCACTGCGTATTGTGGCTACCGGCAAGGGTATCCTGGCTGCCGATGAGTCCACAGGTAAGAGGGCGGTGGGGTCTAGGCGTCATTCTGCAAATCTGTCTTCGGAAATGTTAAAGCTGGGCTCTGGGCAATCCGCTAAATACACTTCTGTGAACCGTCTTCTGAATGAAAGGATTTGTCATTCTGTTTGGCTACTATTGTGATACATACAACTCTGCCAGGCACTGCGCCGCTCTCCCTGTTAAAGCTCAACTCTAGCCAAAACCATTTATTTGGTATTGGCTAATGGATAGAAGTGTTGGAGCCTCTGTCTGGTATTTATTGCCATCTGTGTCCCTATTTGGGAAGATTTCCCATCACATCTGGACAGGAAATCTCTTCCAATGGGGACACAGACAAAAAAATGTATTTATAAGTAGAGAGTGGAAGTGTTAACCCTTTCACGCCTGCCCCGGCATCCCTTTAAACAGTTCTGAACACCCAGGGGACGTGATGGATCGATGAACTTATGACCACTGTCACAGTGGTCACACGATCTAAAGCTGGTCCCGTTGGCTACCGATCTTTAGCGCCGACTGAGATACGTCTTTTGACAGCTCGGTCTCTGTGCTGGGAGCGCGCAGTGTGCATGCTTTTATCACACAAACTTCGGCTGTCCAGTGACACATGTGGTGGCAAAAGGGAAGGTTCAACACCCACACACCACACATATGTGTCACTGGGCGGCTGATGCTTATGTGATGAGAGCACACGCATTGTGCACTCCTAGAGATCGAGCTGTCAAACACCACTCTTGGTCGGTGCTAAAAGATCAGTAGCCAGCGGGACCAGCTTCAGATCCTGTGACAATGCTCATATGATCGTCGATCCTTCCAGTCCCGTGTTAGGTGGTGAAAAAGGTTTCAATTTTACGATTATGTTTGTGTCTTCTATACAACTGTACCCCCAGCATCTTGTACAGGTGACACTGGAACAGGAAGTAAGGGAAATCTCCCCAGAGGGGTCACAGACCAGAATAAAATTCTGCGCAACAAAAGAACTCTCCTTCACTATTAAGAATGTGTGCTCTGCTAAAAAAACTAGGACTATGGGGTTGATTTACTGGGCACCTTGCAAGTGTGGTTGCCTCAGAGCTTAGTAAATGAGAAGAATCTTCGCCGACTTCCATCATCCAATCATGTGCACGGAAATGAATGAATGAATTAATTTTATTTTTATTTTCCTTGCTTGTGATTGGGTATTCTTTGCAAAGTGAAGCTTTACCTCATTCACTAAGCTCTGGATCAACAGCACAGCCTATTTGCCTTTTAGTAAATCAACCCCGAAGTAATATGCGATGGGAAATGTTACAGACTTTATTGGGGTAACGACATATATCCCCGTGAGCAACAATGTAACAACACAGCACACAAATCTACGATTACAAATATTTAAAAATCACAACCAAACCTAATCCAATCACCATAAGAATAGGCTCAATAAAATCAGCTGCGGGGAAACTCGGTGCCAGTCCTGAGCTGGACTGACCTGGGTCACTGTACATCGAACGTCCTCATTATCATACCATAGGACTACAGGGCAAAGTACTGCGTGCAATAACAATAAAACGAACACGACGTTGATAAACTCTCCCCCACCGTATGGAGGGATGGGATTTTTCTGCACATGGGTTCTGGAGGACAGAGGAGCATACGCTTTAGGGGAGTGCTGTGGGGGAGGTAGCATGAAAGTCTAATTATCCTTTAATTAAGGACGTATTGATCTTCTTCTAGATTCGTCCCGTGTTCATATTACTACACAGAGCTTGTTATTGAGTAGCTGCTAGCATAGCAACCATCAACAACAGGCGGCTATTGTGCAGCCAATGTGTGTTCTGACATAAGGAGCACACTGGCAACAGTGACAGTTATCACCAAGGCATGCCTTGATTGTAAATGTATTAAAGAACCGTTCTAACAGTGGGGGGGGATTTACTAAAATGTCAGAATCCGGTGCAGCTGTGCATGGCAGCCAATCCGCTTCTAAGGTTTCTAAGGCTGGCCGTACATGGGTCAGTTTTTTTAATGATTTTTCATTCGCAAATCGGACCTAAGAAAAATTGGCCGATTTTCGCTCTGTTAGTGGGACAATGGCATTGGCTGATTTTTGTAGTTCCTCCTCATTTCGTTTATCGGGCATGCTGGAAAATTGACCGATTTTCCAAATCATTGGTGGCACCATCGGATTATTTATTTATTTACATTCATACATACACGTACCAGGGACAATTTAGACAGGAGCCAATTAACCTACCAGCATGTCTTTGGAGTGTTGGAGGAAACCGGAGTACCCGGAGGAAACCCACGCAGACACAGGGAGAACATGCAAACTCCAGGCAGGTGGTGCCGTCGACTAGATCAACCCTAGCACTGGCAGGCGGAAGTGTTAACCATTTAGCCACTGTGCTACCCACACAGAACAAATGATATGGGCAGCACAATGGCTAAATGGTTAGCACTTTCGCCTGGCAGTACTGGGGTCGTTGGTTTGAATCCCAGCCACGGCACCACCTACCTGTGCCTGCGTCGGTTTCCCCCGGGTGCTCCGGTTTCCTCCCACACTCCAAAGACATGCTGGTAGGTGAATTGGCTCCTGTCTACATTGTCCCTAGTATGTGTATGTATGAATGTGAGTTAGGGACCTTAGATTGTACGCCCCTTGAGGGTTAGGGACTGATGTGAATGTACAATATATATGTAAAGTGCTGCATACATTGATGGCGCTATATAAGTACCTGAAATAAATAAATGTTTTCAATGAGAAAAATTGTTCGGAATTCGACCCACGTATGGCCTGCTAAACTTCAGCTTGTTCAATTAAGCTTTGGCAATAAAACCTGGAAGCTGATTGGCTCCCATGCGCAGCTGCACCAGTTTTAGTAAATCTCCCCCATTGTTTGTAGATTAATTTTAACCCCTTCCCGCCCAGCCCTAGCATCCCTTTAATTGGGTCAGACTTCCCGATCACGTGATCACTATGAACGGCTGTCACATGATTGGGAGCCCATTTGCTGTGACGGCTCGGCCACTGATAGGGGCACTCTCAGCACAGAAAGCTCCGCCATCCATGGGCCATTAAAGGCCGCCCTCTTAACCGCAGCACATATGTGTTATGTGGGTGGTAATCGGCTGCAACTCCCAAAATGATTTTTATTGCATAGTTACAAGTATGGGTATCTCATAACTGTGCCATCGCTGGGAACGCTGACAATTGCTGTGCCAGTTGTCACTACTATAGTGATCCCTGCAGTGGTGCCCACAGGGGGTGTCTTGCTCAGCATTGTCACCATTCGCAGAATGCTTTGTATTAGTTCAATGAATAATGAATAAGCCGCCTTCCCTGAATGGAGGAGGTGGGGAGGCGGGACAGTGATCCACTCTGCACTTGAATCACACAGGCAGTAGGGGAGGGGGCGGTAAAAACAGGTGGTCAATGTTGCTGGCATACATGTCTGTACAGATTGCTGTGGCGCAGTAACTTTTTTGCAGAATGGCACGCCGTCACCAACAAATGCAACCCATTCAAGTGAACAAGACTCTGATGCATGTGGTGTGGCGGGCTTTCCCCATAAAAAGCAAGGTATCCAGGGGATGACTTATTGCATCCAAGCCATCTGTCAACCGACTGTAAAACTCGATCCACCACAGATTGCTTTTCAGAGCTGTCCCCCCCCATATCACAGATTTATTACTGGCGATCCTGCCAGTAATTCTGTTTTATTTTTACCTTCCGTTGACAGGCCAAGCTGACCAGCAAAATTGCCAGTTAGTTTTGAGACAAACTATGTAAAGTATACCTAAACCTAAAAGCAAAAACTCACCATTCATGAAATGTGGTGGCTGCATTCATTTTTTTTTTAACCTTTATTTTCACCTGATGATCCTGCCAGTAAGTTTGTTATTTTTCAGTATTCTTTAACAGACCAAACTGTTCAGCAAAAGTGGCAGTTAGAAGGTTGAGATAATGCATTGCGAACTGACAGGGGTGCTTACAGTGGTCAGCTTTGATTTATTTATGTGAAACCTTTATCCCAAAAGGAAAAATATGTTTCTGAAATGTGTTCGCTGGAGTTTAATTTGTTAGTGACTTATGTAAAATGCATTAAAATCTACTAGTCCATCTAACACTACCCTCCCCACAGGGTGGCAATGCTGCTGCACAAGGGGGGTTATGTTGCTCCTCCCATAGATACAGTGGAGGAGTAAGCATGGCCACCCTAACACAGGAACACCAGGTGAAAATGGAGAAAAAAAATATCTAAAAAAGAAAACTAATGCAGCCACCACATCTAAGGGCTGGTGAGCTGCAATATATAATACATTCTCATTCTTGGATTTAGATAAGCTTTGTGACACATCAAGTTCAACTTGCAATAGTTCTGGTTGTTGAAACAGCAGAGGAAGCGAAATAGAATGAACAAATAGGTCCCTGTTGTGCCAGCTCTGGAGTAAAAGTACCCTTTAATTAGCAGAGACTAACAACTACGGGCTGAGTTCAGATATCAGTATTGAGAGCCTACCGCCACAGGGAGTAATACTGAGAGCCTACAACTGCAGGAAGTAATATTGAGAGCCTACAGCCGCAGGGAGTAATATGGAGAGCCTACAGCCGCAGGGAGTAATAGTGAGAGCCTACAACTGCAGGGAGTAATAGTGAGAGCCTACAACTGCAGGGAGTAATAGTGAGAGCCTACAACTGCAGGGAGTAATAGTGAGAGCCTACAACTGCAGGGAGTAATAGTGAGAGCCTACAACTGCAGGGAGTAATAGTGAGAGCCTACAACTGCAGGGAGTAATAGTGAGAGCCTACAACTGCAGGGAGTAATAGTGAGAGCCTACAACTGCAGGGAGTAATAGTGAGAGCCTACAACTGCAGGGAGTAATAGTGAGAGCCTACAACTGCAGGGAGTAATAGTGAGAGCCTACAACTGCAGGGAGTAATAGTGAGAGCCTACAACTGCAGGGAGTAATACTGAGAGCCTACAACTGCAGGGAGTAATAGTGAGAGCCTACAACTGCAGGGAGTAATAGTGAGAGCCTACAACTGCAGGGAGTAATACTGAGAGCCTACAACTGCAGGGAGTAATACTGAGAGCCTACAACTGCAGGGAGTAATACTGAGAGCCTACAACTGCAGGGAGTAATACTGAGAGCCTACAACTGCAGGGAGTAATACTGAGAGCCTACAACTGCAGGGAGTAATACTGAGAGCCTACAACTGCAGGGAGTAATACTGAGAGCCTACAACTGCAGGGAGTAATACTGAGAGCCTACAACTGCAGGGAGTAATACTGAGAGCCTACAACTGCAGGGAGTAATACTGAGAGCCTACAACTGCAGGGAGTAGTATTGAGAGCCTACAGCCGCAGGGAGTAATACTGAGAGCCTACAACTGCAGGGAGTAATACTGAGAGCCTACAACTGCAGGGAGTAATACTGAGAGCCTACAACTGCAGGGAGTAATATTGAGAGCCTACAACTGCAGGGAGTAATACTGAGAGCCTACAACTGCAGGGAGTAGTATTGAGAGCCTACAACTGCAGGAAGTAATATTGAGAGCCTACAGCCACAGGGAGTAATATGGAGAGCCTACATCCGCAGGGAGTAATATGGAGAGCCTACAGCTGCAGGGAGTAATATGGAGAGCCTACAGCCGCAGGGAATAATAATGAGAGCCTACAACTGCAAGGAGTAGTATGGAGAGCCTACAGCCGTAAAGCATAATATGGAGAGCCTACAGCCGCAGGGAGTAATATGGAGAGCCTACAGCCGCAGAGAGTAATATGGAGAGCCTACAATCACAGGGAGTAATATTGAGAGCCTACAGTCGCAGGGAGTAATATGGAGAGCCTACAACTGAAAGGAACAATATTGAAAGCCTACAGCCACAGGGAGTAATATGGAGAGCCTACATTCGCAGGGAGTAATATTGAGGTCCTACAGCCTCAGGGTGTAATATTGAGGTCCTACAGCCTCAGGGAGTGATATTGAGAGCCTACAGCCGCAGGGAGTGATATTGAGAGCCTACAGCCGCAGGGAGTGATATTGAGAGCCTACAGCCGCAGGGAGTGATATTGAGAGCCTACAGCCGCAGGGAGTGATATTGAGAGCCTACAGCCGCAGGGAGTGATATTGAGAGCCTACAGCCGCAGGGAGTGATATTGAGAGCCTACAGCCGCAGGGAGTGATATTGAGAGCCTACAGCCGCAGGGAGTGATATTGAGAGCCTACAGCCGCAGGGAGTGATATTGAGAGCCTACAGCCGCAGGGAGTGATATTGAGAGCCTACAGCCGCAGGGAGTGAGGAAAAACAGCGGTGTGCAAGTTCATTTTAAATTTCCAGCCTGAGCTTACAGAGCTGACCATCTCTACACCCCCATGTGACCGTGCTGGGCCAATCGCCATAAGTTCAACCATCTCTGAAGTGTGTGTGTGTGTGTGTGTGTGTGTGTGTGTGTGTGTGTGTGTGTGTGTGTGTGTGTGTGTGTGTGTGTGTGTGTGTGTGTGTGTGTGTGTGTGTGTGTGTGTGTGTGTGTGTGTGTGTGTGTGTGTGTGTGTGTGTGTGTGTGTGTGTGTGTGTGTTGCCTCCAGGAGAGTACCCATTGGTTTTCCACCATTTGATGCTACAGCCTCTTTTTTTTTTTTATAAAGTTGCAACCTTGTGACTTGTTATAATGTTGCAGTCTTTTCACTGGGGAAGAGGAAATGCTTCATCCTGCCTGCAGCAGACTGATGACATCATATGAGCCTAGGCAAAGTCACTGAGTGGAGCTCAAGGATGTTTTTCTTGTAATTACAAAAGGTGGAGCTTTTCTGAAAAATGATATTGTGACTCATCAGGAATGTGTTCATACAGACCTGTGCGGTTCATGAAAGGTCCACATTAACAGCCTTTCTTGGCCTCTGTAGGCAGCATTGCTAAGCGTTTGAGCTCCATTGGCGTAGAGAACACAGAGGAGAACCGCCGTTTCTACCGCCAGCTGCTCTTCACCGCTGACGACAGAGTCAACCCCTGCATTGGTGGCGTCATCCTCTTCCACGAGACTCTCTACCACAAGGCAGACAATGGCAACCAGTTCACCAAGGTCATCAAGGACAAAGGAGCCGTTGTAGGAATCAAGGTGAGCCAAGGGGAACTGTGGGTAGGTTGGCGCTGGATTTGTTTGGTCCAAGCATCGGCCGTCACTTAATGATTCTCTTTCTTTTCCCAGGTTGACAAAGGTGTTGTCCCTCTGGCTGGAACCAACGGAGAGACCACAACACAGGGTAAGAGAGATGCAGGTATAGACCAGGCCATTGGAATGAGTGCAGGTCCATGGAAATTGAGGGTTTATGCCCCAGGCCATAAAGAATTGACCGGCTCAATGCCTGCTCAGCCCACCTATCTCTTTTAATCTCTTCGTGACCCTTTAAGAGTTTCAGAAGCCAGGAGGCGGGCGGGGTTTTAGGGTCATGTGACCACCATGATTGGAAAAGGTCCCGATCGAAAGGGGAGATCAGGACCTTTTCCGTGAGTTGCGGACATATGTGCCGGTTGTGCGCTCTCAGCACATGTGTATTTTCTAATTGCACGCAAATATGCGACCGCTCGGCGTCAAGGCCCAGATGCCACATATTTGCGTGCGCTCAGCGTCAAGGCCCAGATGCCGAGAGGCCACATATTTGCGTGCGCTCGGCGTCAAGGCCCAGATCGGAGAGGCCACATATTTGCGTGCGCTCAGCGTCAAGGCCCAGATGCCGAGAGGCCACATATTTGCGTGCGCTCAGCGTCAAGGCCCAGATGTCGAGAGGCCACATATTTGCGTGCGCTCAGCGTCACGGGGTTAATACTTTATATATGGAGCAGGTTCATTTTTAATGTACTTCACATCGATGAAAAATGGAGCATTTCGGAAAAGGAGGAGACCCTCATTGCCAACCGATCGTTTGCTGTTTTAAAGGGTGGTAGACGAATGGGCGGATGTGTGTCTCTTACAAACCAATTGGAAACCAATCTAATGATCTGTGTTCCCTCCCCCTAGGTCTGGATGGCCTGTCTGAGCGCTGTGCCCAGTACAAGAAGGACGGCGCTGACTTCGCCAAGTGGCGTTGCGTGCTGAAGATCTCCGACCACACCCCCTCTCGTCTCGCCATCATTGAGAATGCCAACGTGCTTGCACGTTATGCCAGCATTTGCCAACAGGTAACGGACCGTTTGCCCCTCTCTTCCCCTCCCTCTTTTTTCTTTGAATTTTTTAAAGGGATCCTTCATTATTTTTTTTTTTTTTTTGGGTTTGCCACACAATGTCCAGAGGAAGGCTGGTCATACACCATACAATTTTCTTGAGATTTTTCCTTTAGGTTTACCTTCAACTGTGTAGTGCAAGGGCCTGCCTAACTGGATACAGCTGGAAGTGTTGTTTGGGTTTGACCTCCTATTATATGGTTTTTTGGTAAATCTAAAGCAAAAATCTCAAGAGAATTGTATAATGTATGGCCAGCCGAAGGCTCTCACGTCCCGTCATGTGTATGATTGCACAATGCTGGTTGTTGGTAGAGCCTGAGGACGATGTAGGCTCATTACAGCAATCAACCTTTCCTCACTGACCGCTTATGTAGAAATCCCTCCACTTCTGTATTATCGGAATTACAGCTGGAACAGGAAGTTGTGAGAAAGGACATTAAGGCTGGCCATACATGGGTCGAAAATCAACGATTTTTCTTCCGAAAATTGGACCTAAGAATAAATCGGCCGATTTTCGCTCTGTTAGTGGGTCAGTGGCACTGACCGATTTTCGTGGTTCCTCCCCTTTTTGGTTGGAAAATTTGTGAAAAACGACCGATTTTTCGACTCAATGACAGTCAAATCGTACGATCGTTTTTCCGAGAAGAATATGAGCCGTGACCTGCAAGGAACAGAAGTTTCGCCTGTTACATGGGGTGAACTTTATGACTTCGTCGGTCGATTTTCAAAATCAATGATGGCGCCATCGGATTACTGAGCAAATGATGTTTTCAATTTTCGGATGAAAAAGCGTTCGGAATTCAAACCGCGTATGGCCTGTATAAGTCAATGGTCACACTTTATTGCTACTTGTGAAGATTTTCAACGATTTTGTGTGATCCTAGATTGTCAGCTCCCAGGATCAGGGCCCTTCTATCCCTCTTGTATTGAACTGTATTGTTGCTGGATTGTCTCCCGTTATATTGTAAAGCGCTGAGCAAACTGTTGGCGCCATAAATCCTGTATAATAATAATATATAAATCCTGTATAATAATAATATAAATCCTGTATAATAATAATAATATAAATCCTGTATAATAATAACTTCCATTATTTATTACTCTGCCCCAAATTTCATCACCAATCTTGTCTCCAAATATCACCCAAACCATCCTCCCACGACCTCCTGCTCTCTAGCTCCCTTGTCTCCTCCTCCCATGCTCGTCTCCAGGACTTCTCCAGAGCCTCCCCCATCCTCTGGAACTCTCTACCCCAATTTATCAGACTATGACCTACTCTGCACACTTCTAGGTGATCTCTGAAAACCTCTCTCTTCAGAGAAGCCTATCCTGCCCTCAGCTAATAACCAAATCTTCTATTCCTTCTACCAGTCCATCCCCCACAGTTATTACCTTTAGTACCACCAGCCCCTCCCTCTTAGATTGTAAGCTCCCAGGATCAGGGCCCTCCTAACCCTCTTGTATTGAACTGTATCATTGCTGTATTGTCTCCCTTTAGTCCTCATGCACACGGGACGTTTTTACAGCGGCTGTTTTTGGCTTTTGACGGTTTTTCTTTCTACAGCCAGTAAACTCCCCGGCATGTTATCCTATGTGTCCATACACACACAGACTGGAATCAGCATTTTTTGGCTGGTAAAAAACCCCAGAACTAGTGGGCTTCTAGAGGAGTTTTGTAGCTGGATAACCACTCTACGCTGAAAAATGTGGCAAAGACAAGCCGGCGTTTTTGGACTTTTTTTGACCGAAAAAAAATTACTTGTGGTCAACAAAAAACTAAAACCGCTAAAAAAAAGCTAATGCAAAAAAATGTCACAAGCCAGAATTTTTGAACATTTTTTTGGTAAAAAGAAAACCCCTAAAAATGCTAAAAAAAGCTGAAAAACTCACTTTTTCAACGTGACTTTACACAGCTAACGTTACCAGCATTATCAAATCGCCCCGTGTGCGTGGAGCCTCATAGTATCGTGGAAATGCATGTTCCTGTTTCCTAGTTTGTGTGTTTGGTTGTTCTCCCCACCAATGTTTTCACACTCGGTGGATATCTTTTTTTTTTTTTTTTTTTTTTTTTTTTTAGCAAACTTTTTGTGTTTAAAAAAAAAAAAAAATGCTAAGAAACGCAAACGCAGAGAAATGCGGAAAAATGCAGCTAAACGCTAAAAAACACTGAAGAACTTGCATTTGTAATGCAACTTTACACAGCTATGGTTACCAGCGTTATTAAAACGCCCCCCAGTGTGCGTGGAGCCATATATTGTACAGCGCTGAGCAAACTGTTGGCGATATAAATCCTGTAAAATAATAATATTCTGTGTATGAAATCGCAACAAAAGCTGAAGAAAAAAGTAATTCGAAAACTACTTTTAGAAATCGTGCTGCAGCAAATCGCCAATGTTAATACGCTGACATTCACATTCATTAAATGCTATTTTAATTCCCAAATCGCAGCGGTATGACCGGGCATTAAATGTCTATGTATCCTGCGTATCCCGAGAAGGGTGTGAGGGCCTGTCCTAATGCTTCACAGGACTTAAAAAGTTGTTATTGATCTTTTTGTCTGACTTTTGATCTTTTGTGTCTCTGCAGAACGGTATTGTCCCCATTGTGGAGCCTGAGGTTCTACCTGATGGCGACCATGATCTGAGGAGGTGCCAGTACGTCACCGAGAAGGTACAAATGGGGATTCAAAATGGGCTTGCCTTTTGCTGTCCCAGGGCTGAAGTGTGAGAGGAAGAAGCAGCATAGAAAGTCTGAGTTCAGCTGCTGTTATGAGGACAGGAAAAGGACAGAGAGATAATCTCATCACCATGCTGCTTCTCCTTTCACTGTCCAATCACAGGCAGGGGGGCAGGAGTAAGTTGAATAATGCTGGCCATCAGACTGAGGGCATCTAGTGGTAGAAAAGAAGTACTGCAGCGCAGAGTTTTGAATGTAGAGTGAATGTTGCAGCAAATGATGCTTTTTATTTCATCTTTTATTGTGTTATGTTTGGCTGGACATCAACTGATCATTAATTACTTTAAGAATGAACAAATATTCTTGTTTGAACGGATGGGAGCATTTAGTAATCATAGAAGGCAAAGTTCATGTTTCACACCATGCTTTGTTACATCCATGTTTAGGGTGTAACATGAAGTATAATTACACACGGCATAGACAGGGCTTGGATGTCCCCCTCCCCTAGTATATAGGGCAAGTTCAGATGTCACCACCCCCCATCCCTATATAGACCAGACCTCAGATGCCCCCCCCCCCATCCCTATATAGACCAGAGCTCAGATGACCCCCCTTCCCTTTATAGGACAGCGCTTACATGCCCCCCTTCTGCGATTTTGGAGACAGGGCTTAAATGTCCCCTTCCCCTAGTATATAGGGCACATTCAGATGCCCCTCCCCCCTTTCCCTATATAGGCCAGCACAGAGATGCCCCCATTTGCTATATAGGCCAGAACTTAGATGCCCCCCTTCCCTCTATAGGCCAGAAATTAGATGCCCCCTTCTCTATATAGGCCAGAAATTAGATGCTCCCCTTCCCTATATAGGCCAGAAATTGGATGCCCCCCTTCCCTATATATAGGGCAATGGTCAGTTGTCCCCCTTCTCTATATAGGGAAATGGTCAGGTGCCTCCTTCCCTATATAGGTCATAACTTAGATGCTCCCCTTCCCTATATAGGGAAATGGTCAGGTGCCTCCTTCTCTATATAGGGCAATGGTTAGATGCCCCCCTTCCCTATCTAGGCCAGCGCTCAGATGCCCCCCCTCTCCCCTATGCACAAAACATGTCTGTTAGCTGATGTAGGATCTTCATAGGCTGAGTTGGCCATGTCCAGCCCCTGTGTGCCCAGCGGGCGATATACTGATGAGATACGTCTTCCGGCAGGTCCTGGCTGCTGTGTACAAGGCCCTCAGTGACCACCACGTCTACCTGGAGGGAACTTTGCTCAAACCCAACATGGTGACCCCCGGCCATGCCTGCACCAAGAAGTACACCCCTGAGGAGGTTGCCATCGCAACAGTCACCGCCCTGAGGCGCACCGTGCCACCCGCCGTCACCGGTAAGAGGGGATATGGGGTCCTCTTGGCAACGAAAGGGAAGGTACCGAGGAGGAAAGCCGTGACCTTCATGTTCTGGTGTTTGTTTGCCCCATACAGGTGTCACCTTCCTGTCCGGAGGTCAGAGTGAGGAGGAGGCCACCGTTCACCTGAATGCCATCAACAAGTGCCCCCTGCTGAAGCCCTGGGCCCTGACCTTCTCTTACGGCCGCGCCCTCCAGGCCTCCGCCCTTAAAGCGTGGAGCGGAAAGAAGGAGAACGTCAAGAACGCCCAAGAAGAATACACCAAGCGTGCACTGGTAGGTACCCCTAACGGCAGTGCTCTCCGCTGCCACTAGATGTCCTCGTTCCTTTTCCTTCCATACTGCCTTAAAGGGCCGGTGTCACAAAAATCAATGTATCTACAACAGGGAGCCGCCCTGCTTGCATTTTTTTTTTTTAACGGTAGAGTTCCACTTTAAGAAATGTTATTAGTTTGTCCACAATGTGACAACACCGATGTGTGGTTTCACTGCGGAACAAACAGCGTTGTCACTTTGTTAAAGGAAGTGGGGAAAACAACAGACGTGCTGGCAGGATCAACGGGTAATAATACTTGGTTAACCCCTTCCTGCCCAGTCCTGGCATCCCTTTAACTGGTCTATTATGCCCCAGTGGAGGTGGAAAGGTCTGCCTGTTCACATGTGTCACGGGACAATATCAATTTTTATTTTTTTATTAGGGTGTACCGGCCCTTTACAGCCCGAATGAACTTTTAAGTTTTAAAAACAGCTAAATACAATCCAGGTGCAAAGTTTTACAGTTTATTTTCTTTAGAAAGTAGCCACAGCCTGAGTAGAAGGCCTGCCCCCTGCCAGCATGCTGCAGTGAAGGACCCTTGCTATCTGTGTGGAAGCAGTGGTCTCTCTGCAGAGGTCTGACACACTCCTTGGCAAGTCTTCGTAGAGCTCTAGCTGTGCAATCTTCCAATCTTATCTTCTTTAGAAAGTAGCCCCAGCCTAAGTAGAAAAGCCTGTCCCCTGCCAGCACGCTGCAGACGAGAATCCTTGCTCTCCGTGTGGAAGCAGTGGTCTCTCTGCAGAGGTCTGACACACTCCCTGGTGAAGCTGAGCTCTAACTTTGCAGACTTCACATTGTATCTTCTTTAGAAAGTAGCCACAGCCGAGTAGAAAAGCCCGTCCCCTGCCAGCATGCTGCAGGGATGGACACTTGCTCTCTGTGTGGAAGCAGTGGTCTCTCTGCAAGGCCTGATGCACTCCCCAGGGAGGTAGAGCTCTAGCTCTGCAATCTTCCCATCTTATCTTCTTTAGAAAGTAGCCACAGCCTGATTAGAAAAGCCTGTCCCCTGTCAGCCTGCTGCAGTGAAGGACCCCTTCTCTCCTTTTGGAAGCAGTGGTCCCTCTGCAGAGGCCCAACACACTCATGGCAAATCAGAGCCTTTACAGAGCTATAGTATCTCTGCAATATTCACATCTTATCTTCTTTAGAAAGTAGCCCCAGCCTGAGTAGAAAAGCATGTCCCGTGCCAGCACACTGCAGTGAAGGACCCTTGCCCTCCAGGTGGAAGCAGTGGTCTCTCTGCAGAGGTCCAACGCACTCCTTGGTGGGTCAGAGCCCTTCCCATCTTATCTTCTTTAGAAAGTAGCCACAGCCTGAGTAGAAAAGCCTGTCCTCTGCCAGCAAGCTGCAGCGAAGGACCCCTTCTCTCCTCCTGGAAGCAGTGGTTTCTCTGCAGAGGCCCAACACACTCCTTGGCAAATCAGAGCCTTTACAGAGCTATAGTAACTTTGAGGTCTTCCCATCTTATCCTCTTTAGAAAGTAGCCCCAGCCTGAGTAGAAAAGCCTGTCCCCTGCCAGCACGCTGCATTGAAGGACCCATACTCTCTGTGTGGAAGCAGTGGTCTCTCTGCAGAGGTCTGATGCACTCCCCGGGGAGGTAGAGCTCTAGCTCTGCAATCTTACCATCTTATCTAGAAAGTAGCCCCAGCCTGAGTGGAAAAGCCTGTCCCCTGCCAGCACGCTGCAGTGAAGGACCCTTGCTCTCTGTGTGGAAGCAGTGGTCTCTCTGCAGAGGTCTGACACTCCCTGGTGAGTCCGCTCAGCTCTTCACAGCTCCTGTTTCCTGTAGACTGGAGAGCTCTGGTTCTGACTTAGCAGGGGAGGGGGGAGGAGTTTTGAACCCGCGCAGAGAGACCGCTGCTTCCTCCGGCTGTGACACCACGGCCCCCATGTACACTGCAGCAGTTTAGTAGGGAAGAACTTGTATACTTTTTTTGCTGATTTTATTCTTTTTGTCTTTTTCAGGCCAACAGCCTGGCGTGCCAAGGAAAGTACGTTTCCTCCGGTCAGGCTGGCGCAGCCGCAGGAGAGTCCCTCTTCGTCTCCAACCACGCCTACTAGAGTCCACCTCCCCCCTCCCCTTCTTCTCTGTGGTGGTGTCACTGAAAGCTGCTTGCGTCTGTGTAGTGTGAGGCCCCGCCTCTGCGGAGCGATAATTCACTTCCTGCTAGACCTGACCTGCAGAGCGTCACACGGTTAGCCTACCCCCCCCATTCCCCCCCCCCCCCCACCCCGTCTGGAGAGAGTGGCCCCACGGAGCCCGGCCTGCTCTGCTGACACCTGCAGGAGCTTGCAGAGGGTGTGGATGGTGAGCGCAGGGGAGTGGCCTGTCTGGGTGAGCGTGTGCTGCGACTTCTCCTGTCCCTGTCCTCGGCTCTGAGTCACGGATTATGTCACTGCTGACTACATCTCAATAAAGCAGATTGATGAACCACAATCCTGTGCTGGTGTGTCCAGATCTCTCTCCTCTCTACATTCACTACACTTCTACAGATTCTTGTCCTGGTGTCACTGGGACAGGAAGTGATGGGAAATCTGCCCAATGGGGACACTGAAAAAAAACACATTGATGCCTGGGCCTTCTTGTCCCTTGACAACTGCTGACCCATCCAGATTTCCTTTCCTGGTGTCACAGGGAAAGGAAGTGATGGGAAATCTACCCAATGGGGACACTGAACAAAAAAAAAACATTGATGTCTGCGCCTTCCTGCCCCTGTGACAACTGGTGTCCCATCCAGATTTCCTTTCCTGGTGTCACAGGGACAGGAAGTGATGGGAAATCTGCCCAATGGGGACACTGAAAAAAACACATTGATGCCTGGGCCTTCTTGTCCATGTGACAACTGCTGTCCCATCCAGATTTCCTTTCCTGGTGTCACAGGGACAGGAAGTGATGGGAAATCTACCCAATGGGGACACTGAAAAAAAAAACACATATTGATGTCTGCGCCTTCCTGCCCCTGTGACAACTGGTGTCCCATCCATATTTCCTTTCCTGGTGTCACAGGGACAGGAAGTGATGGGAAATCTGCCCAATGGGGACACTGAAAAAAACACATGTTGATGTCTGCACCTTCCTGTTCATGTGACAACTGCTCATCCATTCTAGTCCTGGTGTCACAGGGCAAGGAAGTGATGTGAAATCTTTCCAATGGGGACACAAAAAAAACACATGTTGATGCCTGTGCCTTCCTGTCTATGTGACAACTGATGTCCCACCCAGATTTCCTTTCCTGATGTCACAGGGACAGGAAGTGATGGGAGATCTCCCCAGTGGGGACACAGAAATTTTTTTTTTTTTTATGTCTGTACCTTTCTGCTCCGTGACAGCTGCTTTTCCATCCAGGTTCCTTGACTGGGTGTCACAGGGGCGAGAAGTGATGGGAAATCTCTCCAAAGGGGACACAAATGACACATTTTGCCTTCCTGTCCATGTGACAACTGCTCTCTCGTCCAGATTTCTTGTCTTGGTGTCACAGGGACAAGAAATGGAGGGAAATCTCTCCAATGGGAACAAAGACAAAAGACATTTTGGTGTCTGTGTTTTCTTGCCCTTGTGACAACCGCTCTCCATACAAGTTTCTTGTCCTGGTGTCACAGGGACAGGAAGTGATGGGAAATCTCTCCAATAGGGATACAGAAAAAACACATTTTGATGCCTGTGCCTTCCTGTTCTTGTGACAACTGCTCATTCATCCCAATCTTGGTGTCACAGGGACAGAAAGTGATGGGAAATATCTCCAATGGGGACACAAAAACACATTTTGATGTCTGTGCCTTCCTGTCCCTAAGATAACTGCTCATCCATCCTAGTCCTGGTGTCACAGGGACAGGAAGTGATGGAAAATCTCTCCAATGGGGACACAAATGAAACATTTTGCTTTCCTGTCCATGTGACAACTGCGCTCTCATCCAGATTTCTTGTCCTGGTGTTATAGGGAGAGGAAATGATGGGAAATCTCCCCAATGGAGACACAGACAAAACACATTTTGCTGTCTTTGTTTCCCTGCTCCTGTAATAACTGCTCCCCATGCATGTTTCTTGTCCTTGTGTCACAGGGACAGGAAGTGATTGGAAATCTCTCTGATAGAGACAGGAAAAAAAAAAAACACATTTTGATGTCTGTGCCTTTCTGCTCCTATGACAACTACTTTTCTATCCACGTTTCTTGTCCTGGTGTCACAGGGGCAAGAAGTGATGAGAAATCTCTCCAATCGGGACACAGACAAAAACGTGCCTTTCTGCTCCTATGACAACTACTTTTCCAAATAAGTTTCTTGTTCTGGTGTCACAGGAACAGGAAGTGAAGGAAAATCTCTCCAATGTGGACACAGACAAAAGCACATTTTGATTTCTGTATCTTTCTGTCCAAGTGACAACTCCCCATACATGTATCTTGTCCTGGTGTCACAGGAACAGGAAATGAAGGGAAATCTCTCTAATGGGGACACAGACAAAACAAATTTTGATGTCTGCGCCTTCCTGTCCCCGTGACAACTGTTCCCTGTACAAATTTCTTGTCCTGGTGTCACAGGGACAGGTAGTGATGGGAAATCTCGCCAATGGGGACACTGAAAAAAACACGTTGATGCCTGTGCCTTCCTATCCATGTGACAACTGCTGTCCCATCCAGATTTCCTTTCCTGCTGTCACAGGAACAGGAAGTGATGGGAAATCTCGCCAATGGGGACACTGAAAAAAACACGTTGATGCCTGTGCCTTCCTAACCATGTGACAACTGCTGTCCCATCCAGATTTCCTTTCCTGGTGTCACAGGGACAGGAAGTGATGGGAAATCTCTCCAATGGGGACACTAATAAAAACAAAACATTTGGCAATGCTGGACTGGAGTTGAGCTCAAACTGTCCATGCAGAGCTGGAGGGTAAATTTTATGATTTTTTTATGATTTTTTTTTCAATGGAGATTTTTATGGAAGAGAATGAATAGAACACGTTAAGCACACATTGTCATGGACAATAAAGAAAAATTAATCGTGAAAATTTTAACTCAAGGCAGACATAAATGACAAATGCATCAATAAATGTTTTTTTTTTCCCTACTGCAATGAATGTACCTGGTATCAGCCTTTTGCAGTTCCTGTACAGCAGAGCTCAGACTGGGAGGGTAGAAGCAGCACAAAGCGCCAAACAGTTGTGCTGCCCTGCTAGAAGCATGCTGATAGGAGGAAAGAGTAGAGTGACAGAGGTGAGCTCATCTGTCTGCTGCTTCTCGAATTGCTGGCCAATCACAGGCTTTCATGTGCGCAGGTGCAGCACAGTGGATCTGCGACTTTCCTTGGTTAGCTGCGCTTCGCCATAGACTTCCATTATATCCTGCAGGTGAAAGCAAATAAAAACTCCTGCATTCAAACCTGTAGGATCTAATAGAAGTCTGTGGTGCAGGAAAAACCGCAGGTACACTGCACCCACTGTGTGGGTAGACCGCAGCACACCAATGTGAAAGCAGCCCTATACTATTATGCCCAGTGTATTGCTTCACACTGACCTGAAGATCTCTTCTTTCCTGCTGCTGGCACCACTCTGGAGACCGATAGCCGGGATAAGAGGTGGAGTGCAGTTGGTGTCACTCGGCATGGGACAGGAGCCGGCACTACAGAGGAGACATCGGATTATGCGGCTCTTGCTCCTTACTACAGATCCAACTTACCAAGTAGTCCCTCTGCACTGCACTTTGTTTGATGCTCTGGGATGGCGGGTCAGCAAGTCCAAATCGCGATCTACCAGTCACCTGCCCGTGATCTACTGGTTGCTGACCCCCCGCTTTAGAGGCTCCAGAAACAAAAAATAATAAATGCACTTTTTACCTGCAAAACATTTATTCTTTGTTGTAAAAAGGGGAACTTATCCTTTGAGACTCGATATCAGGGGCGGACTGACCATTTGGAAACTCGGGCACTGCCCAAGGGCCCGGGGTCAGTAGGGGGCCCCCATGAGATGCCCCTGGTACCTTTTTTATAGGCTTTTTTGAGTTTGGGCAAGGACAAGGGCCCCATGATCCCCTATTGCCCGGGGGCCCCATGAGTTGTCAGTTCGCCCCTGCAGGGGCCCCATGATTCCCTATTGCCCGGGGGCCCCATGAGTTGTCAGTTCGCCACTGCAGGGGCCCCATGATCCCCTATTGCCCGGGGGCCCCATGAGTTGTCAGTCCGCCCCCGCTCGATATGTTTGGTATCTATTTACTCAACACAACCCAGTTGTTTGTATAATATTGTGTTTTGTGCACTAATATTCATTTCAGGGTGTTTTCTCCTCAAAATATGTGCTTGATGAATAACGGCACAAATATCGTGTAACATAAAGAATTGCAACTGACACCTTTTTATTCTTCAGGGCCTCTGCTTTCAGAAAATATGTACTTTTTGGGGGTTTGCAGTGCTTTCTAGCAAAAATGTGTGACAAAAAACTGCCCTGCTAGACAAGTGATTAAAGTGTTAGTAAACTCCGGACCCTGCATTCACTATATCTGGTCTCCCTGGACCCCGCATTCACTATATCCGCTCTCCCCGGACCCTGCATTCACTATATCCGCTCTCCCCGGACCCTGCATTCACTATATCCGCTCTCCCCGGACCCCGCATTCACTATATCCGCTCTCCCCGGACCCCACATTTACTACATCCGCTCTCCCCGGACCCCGCATTCACTATATCTGGTATCCCCGGACCCCGCATCCACTATATCCGGTCTCCCCGGACCCCGCATTCACTATATCTGGTATCCCCGGACCCCGCATTCACTATATCTGGTCTCCCCGGACCCTGCATTCACTATATCCGCTCTCCCTGGACCCTGCATTCACTATATCTGCTCTCCCCGGACCCCGCATTCACTATATCCGCTCTCCCTGGACCCCGCATTCACTATATCCGGTCTCCCCGGACCCTGCATTCACTATATCTGGTCTCCCCGGACCCCGCATTCACTATATCTGCTCTCCCCGGACCCCACATTCACTATATCCGCTCTCCCCGGACCCCGCATTCACTATATCCGCTCTCCCCGGACCCTGCATTCACTATATCTGGTCTCCCCGGACCCCGCATTCACTATATCCACTCTCCCCGGACCCTGCATTCACTATATCTGTTCTCCCCGGACCCCACATTCACTATATCCGCTCTCCCCGGACCCCGCATTCACTATATCCGCTCTCCCCGGACCCCACATTCACTATATCCGCTCTCCCCGGACCCCACATTCACTATATCCGCTCTCCCCGGACCCTGCATTCACTATATCTGGTCTCCCCGGACCCCGCATTCACTATATCTGGTCTCCCCGGACCCTGCATTCACTATATCCGCTCTCCCCGGACCCTGCATTCACTATATCTGGTCTCCCCGGACCCCGCATTCACTATATCTGGTCTCCCCGGACCCCGCGTTCACTATATCTGGTCTCCCCGGACCCCACATTCACTATATCCGCTCTCCCCGGACCCCACATTCACTATATCCGCTCTCCCCGGACCCCGCATTCACTATATCCGCTCTCCCCGGACCCTGCATTCACTATATCTGGTCTCCCCGGACCCCGCATTCACTATATCCACTCTCCCCGGACCCCGCATTCACTATATCTGTTCTCCCCGGACCCCACATTCACTATATCCGCTCTCCCCGGACCCCGCATTCACTATATCCGCTCTCCCCGGACCCCACATTCACTATATCCGCTCTCCCCGGACCCCACATTCACTATATCCGCTCTCCCCGGACCCTGCATTCACTATATCTGGTCTCCCCGGACCCCGCATTCACTATATCTGGTCTCCCCGGACCCTGCATTCACTATATCCGCTCTCCCCGGACCCCGCATTCACTATATCTGGTCTCCCCAGACCCCACATTCACTATATCCGCTCTCCCCGGACCCCACATTCACTATATCCGCTCTCCTTGGACCCTGCATTCACTATATCTGGTCTCCCCGGACCCTGCATTCACTATATCTGGTCTCCCCGGACCCTGCATTCACTATATCCGCTCTCCCCGGACCCCGCATTCACTATATCCGCTCTCCCAGGACCCCACATTCACTATATCCGCTCTCCCCGGACCCTGCATTCACTATATCTGGTCTCCCCGGACCCCGCATTCACTATATCCGCTCTCCCCGGACACTAGGTCCCACACTGAGTATAACAAGCACACTTTCCTGCATCTACAGACTGATTGTACTGTTGGGGGTTTAGTGACACTTTAACTGCTTTACAACCGCACTGTAACAAATGACGGGTACAGCGCAGTTGTCCATTTCTTGGAGGGTGTCATATGACGTCCTCCCAGAATGCACCCCCAGCGGCGTGCACCACAGCTGATCACATGACATGGTAAAATCATGGCCAATCACAGTGCCCTTTTACCACGTGATCAGCTGTTTCCAATGACACAGCAGATCACAATGTAAATACAGTTGCCGGTTATCGGCAGCACTTTCCTCACAGCTGTCACAGTGCGAGGAATGTACTGAGGACAACTGGCAAATGATCTGCTCTGATCTTCAGTGCCCAGCAGTGCCACCCACCAGTGCCCAGCAGTGCCGCCCAGCAGTACCACCCAGCAGTGCCCAGCAGGGCCGCCCATCAGTGCCACCTATCAGTGCCCATCATTACTGCATATCAGTGCAGCATCATCATTGCCTCCTCATCAATGCCCACCAGTGCCACCTCATCAGTACAGCCTATCAGTGCCCATCAGTGCTGCCTATCCTTGCTGCTTCATCAGTGCCCATCAGTGCTGCTATCCGTGCCACTTCATCAGTGCCCTATCTGTGCCACTTCATCAGTGCTGCTATCCATGCCACTTCATCAGTGCCCATCAGTGCTGCCTATCTGTGTAGCCTCATCAACGGACATCAGTGAAAGAGAATAATTATCTGTTTGCAAAACATTATAACAGAAACAAAGGAAAAAAAAATTTTTTTTCAAATGTTTTGCTCTTTTTTTGTTTATAGCGCACAAAATAAACCCCCAGCAGCGAGTACATACCACCCAAAGAAAGCTCTATTTGTGTGAAAAAAAATGATACAAAATGTCATATGGGTGCAGTGTTGCACGACCGCGCAATTGTCACTCAAAGTGCAAAAAAAAAAGCTGAAAATTGTCCTGGGCAGGAAGGGGGGAGGCGAGGGGTTAAATACAAAAGACCAGCAGATCAAAAATTCTCCTTTTTTTTTTTTTTGCTGCTGATTTGTGGCAGTGAACACCGGCGGTAAGGAATCATTATGTGCTGCCGCTGTTTGTACCGTCATTGTATGAATGCAGCTCACAGGTCTGAGTCATCATTAATCTCCGCTTCAATAAATGGCAGTCACCTCTGCGCTACAATGTGATCTCCCCGCCTCCCATTATCTGCACCCGGTACCTGTGTACACTGACTCACCGCTGACTCAGGGATTGAACTTCATCCACGCACACACAGCGAATGCCGTCACGTTTACTACAGGACGGTCTATGCGGGTGCCACGACACGCGGTTACCCATCGCAGCCAGTGATAGCACTTAGGGCTCATTCACGCCATGTACTGCGCCAATCGATGAAGGTTCCACGCTGGTATCCATGGAAAAAAATTATTCCCTATGTGCCTGTTCGCACCATAAACTCAAATTAGGACCTGCTGCTGTGTTCATGCAGCCGCTGCATCCTCATAGAGTAACAGACAGCTCCCGCCGCACAAACAAAACGCTCATTCACACTGTATAAACACATATGAATGAGTCCTTCATTTAAAAAAAAAAAAAAAAAAAAAATTTGTACAATTTTTGAAGCTCATTTTTATAATTTTTTATTTTTGTATTTTTCTAAATAATTTTTTTTACAGTTTTTTTAAGTTATTTATTTATTTATTTTTTTACAATTTTTGAAACTCATTTTTTTTATATTTTTTTATTTTTATATTTTTCTAAATAATTTTTTTACAGTTTTTTTTCAATGTATTTATTTATATTTTTTTACAATTTTTGAAACTCGTTTTTTATAATTTTTTATTTTTGTATTTTTCTAAAAAATTTATTTTACAGTTTTTTTTAAGTTATTTATTTATATATTTTTACAATTTTTGAAACTCATTTTTTTTAATACTTTTTTATTTTTGTATTTTTCTAAATAATTTTTTTTAGTTTTTTTAAAGTTATTTATTTATATATTTTTTTACAATTTTTGAAACTCGTTTTTTATAATTTTTTATTTTTGTATTTTTCGAAATAATTTTTTTACAGTTTTTCTAAATGTATTTATTTATATATTTTTTTACAATTTTTGAAACTCATTTTTTAATTATTTTTTTATTTTTCTAAATAATTTTTTTACAGTTTTGTTAAAAGTTATTTATTTATATATTTTGTTACAATGTTTTAAGCTTATTTTTTAAATTTTTTAAAATTTTTCAAAATAATTTTGTTAGTTTTTTTTAAAGTTATTTATATATTTTTTTTACAATTTTTGAAACTCTATTATAATTTTTTATTTTTGTATTTTTCTAAATAATTTTTTTACAGTTTTTTTAAATGTATTTATTTATATATTTCTTACAATTTTTGAAACTCATTTTTTTTATAATTTTGTTATTTTTCTAAATAATTTTTTACAGTTTTTTTAAAAGTTATTTATTTATATTTTTTTTTACAATGTTTTAAGCTTATTTTTTACAATCTTTTTTTTTATTTTTCTAAATAATTTTGTTACAGTTTTTTTTAAAGTTATTTATATATTTTTTGTACAATTTTTAAAAATTATTTTTTACAACTGGTTATTTTTTTTTTTACAGTTCAGGAATGCGCATATCATATTGCCCGACGCCCGGGACATGCAGTTCCAGGCCCCAGGCAGGTGGGGTTTCTTTTACATTTTAGCCCTGCTGCAGTTGGGGCACAGTGGTAGTCATTAGTTGGGGTACAGTGGTAGTTGGGGTACAGTGGTAGTCATTAGTTGGGGTTCAGTGGTAGTTGGGGTACAGTAGTAGTCATTAGTTGGGGTACAGTGGTAGTCATTGGTTGGGGTACAGTGGTAGTTGGGGTACAGTGGTAGTCTGTTGGGGTACAGTGGTAGTTGGGGTACAGTGGTAGTTGGGGTACGGTGGTAGTCATTGGTTGGGGTACAGTGGTAGTTGGGGTACAGTGGTAGTCATTGGTTGGGGTACAGTGGTAGTTGGGGTACAGTGGTAGTCATTAGTTGGGGTACAGTGGTAGTCATTGGTTGGGGTACAGTGGTAGTTGGGGTACAGTGGTAGTCTGTTGGGGTACAGTGGTAGTTGGGGTACAGTGGTAGTCTGTTGGGGTACAGTGGTAGTTGGGGTACGGTGGTAGTCATTGGTTGGGGTACAGTGGTAGTTGGGGTACAGTGGTAGTCATTGGTTGGGGTAGAGTGGTAGTTGGGGTACAGTGGTAGTCATTAGTTGGGGTACAGTGGTAGTTGGGGTACAGTGGTAGTTGGGGTACAGTGGTAGTCATTAGTTGGGGTACAGTGGTAGTCATTGGTTGGGGTACAGTGGTAGTCTGTTGGGGTACAGTGGTAGTTGGGGTACGGTGGTAGTCATTGGTTGGGGTACAGTGGTAGTCATTAGTTGGGGTACAGTGGTAGTCATTGGTTGGGGTACTGTGGCAGTTGGGGCACAGTGGTAGTCAGTTGGGGTACAGTGGTAGTTGGGGTACAGTGGTAGTCATTGGTTGGGGTACAGTGGTAGTTAGGGTACAGTGGTAGTCATTGGTTGGGGTACAGTGGCAGTTGGGGTACAGTGGCAGTTGGGGTACAATGGCAGTTGGGGTACAATGGCAGTTGGGGTACAATGGCAGTTGGGGTACAGTATTTATTGGTTGAGTGGTATTTTTCGGTGATAGGTCCTCTTTATCACACCGGAAGTACGCAGGGGCGATCCCTCACAGAAGGCTCTGGCTGCAGACTGGAGCTCCATTCTGGACAGGAAACATGTCACCTCCACTCCACTTTTTGTTTTAGCTAACTTTATTGTAACAATCTACGGCTGCAGACTGGAGCTCCACTCGGAAAATAAACAGGTGACCTCCACTACACTTTTTTTTTTCATTAATGAACTTTAACATAAACAACCTAGGCCTCATCTCGAGAGAGGGTCTGGCTGGAGATAGAGGTCACGTTTCCTATCGGGTGGAGCTCCACTTGGCTTGTCTGTTACAATAAAGTTCACTAGAAATTAAAAAAGGGTTAGTGGAGGTCACATGTTTCCTGTAGAAGATGGAGCTCCATTCTGCAGCCAGAATCTGTTGCGGGGCGCACGTTACATAAGGCCCCGACAGGATGATGACGCTCATGTCACGTGCACCGGCCTCCTTCCTCTCTCTTTTTCCCGCCACGAGCTCGCGCAGGGGATGGTTGCCAGGCAGAGGCGAGAGCGCGCAGCTGTAGAAGGCGGAGAAGGGGGGTGGAGTCGGAGGAGGCGGGGCGCGGCGGTATTGACGTCATCATCTCGCGTTGTTTCTCTCTCGGTGTGTGTGGAGGAGGAGGAGGCGGCGGCGCCGGCGGGAGACACACCGGAGGAGCTGAAGGGGGAACATCCGCCGACACCCCGCCGTACACCGGACACAGGGGCCTCCCGGGGACACCGAGAAGGTAATACTGGGCTCAGGGGTCTGAGAGACACCGTTACCGGGGGATAGCCAGGTAATGACACCTCATATAGGGCCCCTGAGATGTGTATACATACATATACACCCCGTACAGGACCCGTATATAGA
Organism: Staurois parvus; assembly: GCF_062004578.1. Taxonomy (NCBI): domain Eukaryota; kingdom Metazoa; phylum Chordata; class Amphibia; order Anura; family Ranidae; genus Staurois; species Staurois parvus. Next base: position 28,359 of record NW_028321379.1, on the reverse strand, counting down.
GTTCAGTGTATATATATCCCGTACAGGACCCGTATATAGAGTTCAGTATATATATCCCGTACAGGACCTGTATATAGAGTTCAGTGTATATATATATATATCCTGTACAGGACCTGTATATATATATCCCGTACAGGACCTGTATATAGAGTTCAGTATATATATATCCTGTACAGGACCTGTATATAGAGTTCAGTATATATATATCCTGTACAGGACCTGTATATAGAGTTCAGTATATATATATCCCGTACAGGACCTGTATACAGAGTTCAGTGTATATATATCTATATCCCGTACGGGACCTGTATATATATCCCGTACAGGACCTGTATACAGAGTTCAGTGTATATATATCCCGTACAGGACCTGTATATAGAGTTCAGTATATATATATCCCGTACAGGACCTGTATACAGAGTTCAGTGTATATATATCTATATCCCGTACAGGACCCGTATATAGAGTTCAGTATATATATCCCGTACGGGACCTGTATAGTCTGTTTTGTATATGTATATATATCCGCTCTAATTCATCCCAAAGGTGTTCTATGGGGTTGAGGTCAGGACTCTGTGCAGGCCAGTCAAGTTCCTCCACCCCAAACCTGCTCCTCCATGTCTGTATGGACCTTGCTTTCTGCACTGGTGCGCAGTCATGTTGGAACAGGAAGGGGCCATCCCCAAACTCCTCCCACAATGTTGGGGGCATGAAATTGTCCAAAGTGGCTTGGTATGCTGATACCTTAAGAGTTCCCTTCACTGGAACTAGGGGGCCAAGCCCACCCCCTGAAAAACAACCCCACATCATAATCCCCCCCCCCCCCCCCCTCCACCAAACTTTACACTTGGCACAATGCAGTCAGGCAAGTACCGTTCTCCTGGCAGCCGCCAAACTCAGACATGTCCATCGGATTGCCAGACAGAGAAGCGTGATTGGTCACTCCAGAGAACAAGTCTCCACTGCTCTAGAGTCCAGTGGCGGCGTGCTTTACACCACGGCATCCGACGCTTTGCATTGCACTTGGTGATGGAAGGCTTGGATGCAGCTGCTCAGCCATGGAAACCCATTCCATGAAGCTCTCTACGCACTGTTGTTGGGCTCATCTGAAGGCCACACCAAGTTTGGAGGTCTTTAGCTATTGACGCTGCAGACAGTTGGCGACTTCTGCGCACTGTGCGCTTCAGCATGCGCTGACCCCGCCCTGTCATGTGACGTGGCCTACCACTTGATGGCTGAGTTGCTGTTCCCAGTTGCTTCCACTTTGTTATAATCCCACTAACAGTTGAGCGTGGAATATTTAGTAGCCAGGAAATGTCACGGATGGACTTATTGCCCAGGTGACAACGCTTGGATTCACAAATCATCAGTCAACCCCCAACAGAGACCTGATCATGGGCACCCCCTTATGAACATGGTCATCACTCAGATGTGCCCATTCAATAGGATGGCTGAGTGACTGTAATGGCGGAGGAACCTCCAGCTCAGCTCTGTTGGTGTCAGAGGATCTCCCGGGCAGTGGTGTGAGCTGGTGCTTCTGCCTCGGGTCATGCCTGTTAGTATTCCAGAGCAGAAGAGTGCGGGCATGTTTGGGACTGCCGAGAAATGGAGCGGACACTGGAGCCTTCTGTTCAGACGGTCACTCCTGGCACCATCTTGGACGTGTTCCCCAGCAGAAGGGTTTAATTCTTGGAGGGCTGCAACTGAACGTGCATCCTCGGCCGACTGCTCCCCTGTAAACGTTGCACTCCGGGTGACCATCCTACACACACTATGCCACTTTCAGATCAGCAATGAATGGGCTGACAAAAGCCCAGGCGCCTGGATGCACTTTCTAGTCACCATGGCGACTGGGATTGGTCGAGCCCTGCCATACAGGACCTGTGTATAGAGTTCAGTGTGTATCCCATGTACTGGGTCTGACTATAGTGATGTTCGTGATCTCTGTATCCTCTATATGGCGTCAGGTGGAATATGATGATTCATATGGTGGATGTCACATATAGGTGTTCAGCCGCTCTGTCCCCCCCCCCCCCCCTTATCTCTATATCCTTTATTATTGGAATATAAATTTCCTGTAATAACTATATAATGTCTCCTCTGGGTGCGGTCACTGATATTGTAACAGCTATGACCAGTATGGAGCAGGGTGGACTGACCATTTGGCAACCTGGGCACTGCCCGAGGGCCTGGGGTCAGTAGGGGGCCCCATGAGATGCCCCTGGTACCTTTTTCATAGGCTTTTTTGAGTTTGGGCAAGGACACAGGGGCCCCATGATCCCCTATTGCCCGGGGGGCCCCATGAGTTGTCAGTCCGCCCCTGGTATGGAATGAATATATCTATCTATATATATATATATATCATCATACCCTGACCCTCAAGGGGCGTACAATCTAAGGTCCCTAACTCACATTCATACATACACATACTAGGGACCAATATAGATAGGAGCCAATTCACCTACCAGCATGTCTTTACAGTGCTGGAGCAAGCCGGAGTACCCGGAGGAAACCCGCACAGGAGAACATGCAAACTCCAGGCAGGTGGTGCTGTGGTTGGGTTTCGAACCAACGACCCGAGTACTGCCAGGTGGAAATGCTAACCATTTAGGCATTGTGTTGCCCAGTCCCTAACCCTCAAGGGGCGTACAATCTAAGGTCCCTAACCCTCAAGGGGCGTACAATCTAAGGTCCCTAACTCGCATTCATACATACACAGACTAGGGACAACTTAGACAGGAACCAATTCACCTACTAGTATGTCTTTGGAGTGTGGGAGGAAACCCACGCAGGCACGGGGAGAACATGCAAACTCCAGGCAGGTGGTGCCATGGTTGGCATTCGAACCAATGACCCGAGTACTGCCAGGCAGAAGTGATAACCATATAGGCATTGTGTTGCCCAGTCCCTAACCCTCAAGGGGCGTACAATCTAAGGTCCCTAACCCTCAAGGGGCGTACAATCTAAGGTCCCTAACCCTCAAGGGGCGTACAATCTAAGGTCCCTAACCCTCAAGGGGCGTACAATCTAAGGTCCCTAACCCTCAAGGGGCGTACAATCTAAGGTCCCTAACCCTCAAGGGGCGTACAATCTAAGGTCCCTAACCCTCAAGGGGCGTACAATCTAAGGTCCCTAACTCACATTCATACACAGACTAGGGACAATTTAGACAGGAGCCAATTCACCTCCCAGCATGTCTTTGGCGTGTGTATGTATGTGTCAGTGATCAGTATTGCACGCGCTGTCCTGTATTTAGGGTTAGGACGTCCGCTCCTAGCACTCCGTAGTGGTTGTTCTCCTGTATTTTATGATCGGTGGCTCCCGTGTTGCCCATTATTAAAGCAATTTGCAGTCCTCGGGGATTATATCGTTCGGATTCAGGGACTCTTATTTCCTCTTTTATACCAATTATAAAATAAACACTCCTATCATCATTATAATAAATGGGTCTGATATCCATTGGGGTGTCTGTTTGCGCTCTGTATACTGACACTTGTGTATATGGATCGGTGCGGCTGATGGTTTGTCAGGACGATTTCTGGTAGTCTGTGGTTTCTGTGCGATCGCGCCCCCCCCCCCCCCCCCTCAGTACAGCTGCTACATACAAGTTATACAAGAACTAACTTGTTGCATTAAAGATGTATCAGGACTGTAGCACTTATTACACAGCTGATTGTGAGACGCTACAGTGTTCAAATAACTTTACAGGGCTGGCTTTTTATATAAGTCATTAACCCCTTTGATGCCGATCGCACGCAAATATGCGACTTCTTGGCATCTGGGCCTTGACGCCGAGCGGCCACATATTTGCGTGCATTTAGAAAAAATACATATGTGCTGAGAGAGCGCACACTGCACGCTCCCAGCACATATGTCCGGGACCTTTTCCGATCATGTGATGGCGAATCACGGCGGTCACATGACCCTAAAACCCCGCCCCGCCTCCCGGCTGCTGAAACATTTAAAGGTCCGGGAGGCACCGGCGCCTAGAGGTTAAAGTGAAACTTCACTCTCTCTCAATCAGCATTGACTATTTTTAATCCTTATGCTGCCATTATTAGTAAATAGATAGAAAAGCACATTGTATTGTTTAAACGTTTTTTTTTTTTTTTTACATTTCTTCGGTTACTTCCTGTTTTTTTGCCTAGGCAAATTATGTCATACATCCCAGGTGTCTTCAGGAGGGGAAGAGGGGCTTTCTCAGCTAAGCACACCCTCCAGCCTGCGTGCATGAGCTAAGAGCAGATGGATTCTAGGAAGTAAATGGTACATGTATTCAGGGCTTGATGAAATTTTTCTTTGAATCTATTAGCCAGCTAAAAAAGTTAAGAGCCAGGGAAGGGGGCAGTGTCACCCGAGGGGGGAGGGGGGGGCAGCAAGACTGGAAATGCATCTAAACCGCATGTGTGCTTTTAATTAATGAGGGGTTTTGTTTTTTTTTTTTTTTTATTACTGCATGCTAGTCTCCTATTGAAAATGAATAGGTTAGTTACAAAAATGATTGTAAGACAGAATACAACTCCGCGCGATGACGTGATAATTCTTTCATTTCTGAGCATGCGCGGTCTTGGTCACTCTCTTTTCTACAGGCGAATACTGTACTGATTAAAGGAAAATCGTTCGTTCTGTTACGAGAGAAAATTTCATTCTTGTCCCTTCAGATTATATTCATGAAGTGTCGTGATTGGCTCTCGGAAGCTGTATACGAAGGATCAGATTATCAGGCAATCGCTGTGAAGTCGGTGTATTTTGTCTGATATTCTCATTGTGTGTATCAGGCTTTAGTGATTGCCTGTAACACGCTCAGTCGCTGCCATGATTGCACCACGTGTGGACGCTTTTTCTGCTTGCTTCCATGTTCTAGAAATAGGCCAAATGCTTAAGTTCCTTTTATCCTTCATTTACACCGACCTTGCATGTTTAATCTTCTTACAGGGAAATTGATCTGAGATCTAAAAAAAATTTTTTATACTTCGCAGATCATTTTCTCCCGCATTGCACATGCGTTTCAGCCTCATTTGTGTGGATGTTAAGGTCCATTGGAAGTAAATGGGCCATTTGTTTGTGACTGGAGCCTTCAATGCCTACATCTAGGTGGGCCATTTGTTTGTGACTGGAGCCTCCAATGCCTACACGTAGGCAGCCTCTGTGTATGGGGACACCAGCGCTCCTCCTAGTTTAGCGGGTATGGGTGAAAGACCCCCCAAAACACACACTGGATGTTGTCGGAGATGCTCACCTGCATCCCAGATTAGCACAAGCAGCAGTGTCTGTGCAGCTCCTGCATCCCCATACACTTGCATGAGCTGCCTGCATGTACTACCCAGTGGCTCAAGCCACATAAGCGAGTGGCCCTCGTGAGCGAGGTCTCGGTCGCCTAAGCGAGTGGCCCTCGTGAGCGAGGTCTCGGTCGCCTAAGCGAGTGGCCCTCGTGAGCGAGGTCTCGGTCGCCTAAGCGAGTGGCCCTCGTGAGCGAGGTCTCGGTCGCCTAAGCGAGTGGCCCTCGTGAGCGAGGTCTCGGTCGCCTAAGCGAGTGGCCCTCGTGAGCGAGGTCTCGGTCGCCTAAGCGAGTGGCCCTCGTGAGCGAGGTCTCGGTCGCCTAAGCGAGTGGCCCTCGTGAGCGAGTGGCCCTCGTGAGCGAGGTCTCGGTCGCCTAAGCGAGTGGCCCTCGTGAGCGGGGTCTCGGTCGCCTAAGCGAGTGGCCCTCGTGAGCGGGGTCTCGGTCGCCTCAGCGAGGGGCCCTCGTGAGCGGGGTCTCGGTCGCCTCAGCGAGGGGCCCTCGTGAGCGGGGTCTCGGTCGCCTCAGCGAGGGGCCCTCGTGAGCGGGGTCTCGGTCGCCTCAGCGAGGGGCCCTCGTGAGCGGGGTCTCGGTCGCCTCAGCGAGGGGCCCTCGTGAGCGGGGTCTCGGTCGCCTCAGCGAGGGGCCCTCGTGAGCGGGGTCTCGGTCGCCTCAGCGAGGGGCCCTCGTGAGCGGGGTCTCGGTCGCCTCAGCGAGGGGCCCTCGTGAGCGGGGTCTCGGTCGCCTCAGCGAGGGGCCCTCGTGAGCGGGGTCTCGGTCGCCTCAGCGAGGGGCCCCCGGGAGCGGGGTCTCGGTCGCTCTTGCAAATGGACCTGTTCAGTGCAGTTGCTGGTGTTTCCTCTGCCCAGGTCCAGCATTGAGCCTGTCATTGTCCTCAATAGCTGTGCAATGCAGAGCCATTCATGTCAGTGACAGGCTCAGGGCTACCTGGGTCAGGGAAATGCGATGGCAAATACACTGAACAGGCTTGGCCAACCTGCGTGTGAGAGCCCTTATGGTGCAGAAAATGTCCCTTCTGGTCAGAGGTTTCTTCCAGACATCCATTTCCTTTTTTCCTTCCCCTTTGAACACAGCTCTGCTGTTGTGCGAGACGGAAAAAATCTTCACATGTTGCAGATTACTGCACCGCAGCTCACGAGAGGGCGGCACTTAAGTGTGAACGGAACACATAGAAAACACTGTTTTTGTGTGCCCTTGCGTAGACCTGCGGTTTTCTAGCACAGGTGAATAGCCGTGTACATGATGCTATTATAAATGCATTCATGTGTTTACAAATGTCCTCTGATTCATGTGTAAGAGGCCTGACTGTGGAACAACCTCGTCTCGGCTCATTTTTGCTGATCTGCCCATTATCTGCTTCATGCAAAACTTGACATTTCTTCCCTGTGATCATCTCCCCCCTGGGGAAGACTAGGCTCCGTTCAATTAATTCCATTATCCACACACCCAAAATACCTTACTGCAGGGAAATGTCAAAGTTTTTAGGTTTGTGATCTGATACTTCAAGAACGTCTGTCAGAAGAGAAGGATTATCGGCTTCCTTAGAGGAAGGTTAGTACATGGTACTAAAGTGAATGTTTCCATTGTTTGTTACTTTTGGTTTGCCTGGTGAACGCAGCCCATCTAAAACCACTTCCTCTTCAATGGCTCATTGTCTAGAATAGCCTTTCAGGTGTAAATCTAGGCTTGGGGAGGGGGAGGGGAAAGGGGGGGTTTGCTTGTGGTTCCTCCAGCAGTGATTATTTGACTTTGCATCTGATGGGGGACAGACGGTCTGAAAGACCCTCCACTGAATGTATTGCAATGCACATGTGACAGGGTGACCCAGAAGTGACGTCATGTACATCACTTTCCGGGTCACAGCAAGAAGGCCTTGTTGGCCCCAGAGCCTGCAGATGGGCAAGCGGAGCCAGGAATACATGGCAGGGGTGCCATTACTGGGGTTGTCTGTAGTTTGCTTGTCAGTTTTATACACAACCCAGGTGGTCAAAGCCACCAGATTGTGTGTAAGTCCCGGTTCACACATATGCGGGCCGCGTTTTGCTCAGGCATGAGAGCCCATTCATTTGAATGGACTCCAGTGCCCGTGACACGCAGGAAAGAAGTCCCTGCACTACTTTGGAAACCGCAGCCGAGGTTCCCAGTACGGTTGCATTTTCCCAGTGCAGGCGCCGTGCTATCAGAACTAATGGCACCAGCCCGCGAGTCCGCAATTCTCTGTGTGGGTGGTGCGGCTGCACGGATTTTCGTGCGCATCCGCAGCAGCACCACCCGCATAAATGTGAACCGAGCGTAACCCCTGGTTCACATATTCGTGTTCCTGCTGGCCGCGTTCTGTGCGGGCACAAGAGCCCATTCATTTGAAAGGACTCCCGTGTCCCAGGACACGCAGGGAAGAAGTCCCCGCACTTCTTGTGAAAATGCCTCCCTCCTACAAATTACACCTGACACTGACCGCCGATGTAGATGGTTCTTTACTGAACATCAATGTTCAGAGACATTTCTCCACGGACAAGCAAAGTAAGGCCCCATGTACACGGGACCCTTCTGAACGATGGAAACTGACTGCTGGAAAACGTAGGTTAAAAAAACATCTGTTTAGCTGCGTTTGCATACCGTGTTTATGAGCGTTTGCGTTTTTAGAAGCGTTTGTGTTTTTTTTTTTTTTTTTTTAAAGATCACCTCAGGAGACCTTCTAAAATGCTTAGAATGCACTGAAAAACAGTAAAAAAATTAACTATTTCAGACATTTTGAGAGAAATAGAGAGCAGAAGCAGAGAGAGCAGTATGTTGAGATTAGCTGTCTTTTTTTTTTTTTTTTTTTTTTTTTTTTTTTTGTGGTGTTTGGATGTTCCGGCTCATTTCTGTGCAGAGATTATTGCAGCCGTGTCTAACATATTTTCTTTCCTACGAAACCTCAAAGTATGGTGTGCCGGGTCCATCTGATTACCGGGAAAACGCTTTACGTGCATTTTTCATGATGAAAAAAAGGCTCTGGGCAGCATCTGGAAATGGAAGAGTTAAAAAAAAAAAATTTCCAAACGCGTTTACAAACGTTTGGCTTTGAAACACTGATAAAATCTACTGCTGAACACAAGTTTGGTGCGTTCAAAAAGACTGTGAACTCAACTGCCTGTAAAGGACGATGTGTACATGGACACATAGGAGGACATTAGGGAGAGTTCAGGGGCTGCTGGGAAAAAAACGCAGAAAAGCTCCTAAACGTCCGTTTATCAGCTGCAGTGTACATGGAGCCTAAGGGAGTCTGTCTGTTTTTTGTTTTCTTTTTTTCCTGGCCATTGTTGTTTTTCATAATGTGATTACTGAGTGTTCTATAGCACAGGGGCCTTGAAAATAGGCCGCCTTGTGTGTCAGATTCTGCACGGCTCATTTCACACCAATCCATTTTTATTCTGCTTTTGTTTTTTTTTTTCTTTTAATGGAAGAAAAATGTGTGTCCATGTAATCCTATGGAACTCTTCACAACTTCCTTTTAGTGGGTCTGCTGCATAAAATCCTGTTCACCGCATTTTTGGTGCAGGTTGAGTCAGTAAAAAAAAAACAAAAAAAATGCACCTTCCCATTGATATGCATTGAAAACACAGCAGAAACGAGCCCGCGTTGCAATTTTGATGCAGTTTTTGAGTCGCATGTCCTGCGAAATACGCACCCCCAGGGGCGGACTGACCATTTGGAAACTCGGGCACTGCACGAGGGCCCGGGGTCAGTAGGGGGCCCCATGAGATGCCTCTGGTACCTTTTTCATAGGCTTTTTTGAGTTTGGGCAAGGACACAGGGGCCCCATGATCCCCCTATTGCCCGGGGGGCCCCATGAGTTGTCAGTCCGCACCCCTATCGGTTTTCACCGCGGATCAGTGTGAAAGTAGCCTTACTGATTTGTTACTACAGAATTTGGTGGAGGAACACAGAGGATGGAAGGAGAATCTGTCAGCTGTGACACTGATATCAGTGATGTGTTGAAGCCAGTTGTCAGGTCGGAGGATTACTGTTGATTGGACGGCCCCCTTTTTTTAATTTGATCATATTTGGGGCACTGCTCCAGAGTGCCTTCGTAAGATCCTTGGTAACTAATCTGTTTGGATGTGTTTTAGATGTGTCCTCTGGTGGTTTAATTCTGTTCACTGCTACTCTGAGCAGACCTATTCCCACCACATCACTAGCTGCTATGTATTTTTTTTCTCTCGTCAAGGATCTTGGCTGTGATTATGTATAAAGGATCATGAATTTTGACATTTTGTGACCGTGCTTTTATCTGGTTACATTCCTAGTGGAGTATTTCTTGGGGAAATGGGTCAATCATTAAAGTGACTCTGCTGAATCCATAAAAAGCTGATGGGAGATTAAAGTAATAGAAGACTTTTGCCTGGGGGTGCCGTGCTGTAATGGAGGGAAGGTGGAGAGACGGGCCCATCGAGGGGTTGTTATTATTATACAGGATTTATATATTATTATTATACAGGATTTATATATTATTATTATTCAGGATTTATATATTATTATTATTATTATACAGGATATATATATTATTATTATTATACAGGATTTATATATTATTATTATTATTATACAGGATTTATATATTATTATTATTATTATACAGGATTTATATTATTATTATACAGGATTTATATATTATTATTATTATTATACAGGATTTATATATTATTATTATTATAAAGGATTTATATATTATTATTATTCAGGATATATATATTATTATTATTATTATTATTATAAAGGATTTATATATTATTATTATTATTATTCAGGATATATATATATATATTATTATTATACAGGATTTATATATTATTATTATACAGGATTTATATATTATTATTATTATTCAGGATATATATATTATTATTATTATACAGGATTTATATATTATTATTATTATACAGGATTTATATATTCTTATACAGGATTTATATATTATTATTATTATTCAGGATTTATATATTAATTATTATACATGATATATATTTATTATTCAGGATTTATATATTATTATTATTATTAATGTTATTATACAGGATTTATATTATTATTATTATTATTATACAGGATTTATATATTATTATTATACAGGATTTATGGCGCCAACAGTTTGCTCAGCGCCTTACAATATAACAGGAGACAATACAGCAACAATACAGTTCAATACAAGAGGGATAGGAGGGCCCTGATCCTGGGAGCTTACAATCTAGGAGGCTAGAAGCGGTCCTCCTTTTTTTTTTTTTTTTTTTTTTTTTTTTTTTCAGGGACCTGTGTGCAATTTTTTTTTTTTTTCTTCAAGACTTGACTGAATTCCTTGTTAAAGGATAATCGTACAGAATTATACACGGATTAATTTTAATTATCTTGGGCAAGATTCACATTTGTGGGTTACCACAACACACGCATCCATTTTGCAAGCATGCTGCGGCACCGTTCATTCTTGACAGCGCCCCGATGCACCTTACTAACACAGGTGCCAAAATGTATGGTAATAGTGCTAGGCGTGATTTTATAAATAAAGGTCATGCACTTCTTCCTTTGTTTAAAAAAAAAAAAATAAAATAATAATTCACACATAGGACCTCTAAATGTGACATGCAAAATTGCATCTGTGTAGGTGTGAATAGAGCCTTGTTGTGAAAATTTTTTTTTTTTTTTTTGGGTAATTTTTCACATGTAAGACCCCTCTAAATGTGACATGCAACATTGCACCTGTGTAGGTGTGAATAGAGCCTTGATATTGTGAATTTTTTTTTTTTTTGCTTTTACAGTCTTGCTATTCCACATTGTATTTCATGTACATATTTGTAGGTTCTCTCTCCTATTGGCTGTCTCTGTATGAAGCTGTACGGTCAGCAACCCTGCCAAGTGACTTTTGCTGAGATCAGTTGGTCACATAACATGACTATTTATTTCAGGTAATCTAGCGCCGTCAATTTACTCAGTGCTTTACATATATATTATACATTCACATCAGTCCCTAACCCTCAAGGGGTGTACAATCTAAAGTCCCTAACTATCATTCATACATACACATACTAGGGACAATTTAGACAGGAGCCAATTAACCTACCAGCATGTCTTTGGAGTGTGGGAGGAAACCGGAGTACCCGGAGGAAACCCACACAGACACAGGGAGAACATGCAAACTCCAGGCAGGTGGTGCCAGGGTTGGGATTCGACCAGCGACCCGAGTACTGCCAGGTGGAAGTGAGAGAAGAAGAGAAGCGCCTCTAAGTGCAATATGGCTCTTTATTGAAGGTTCTGTGTAGGAACACTCACATAAATAAATTGAATATAGGCATGAAAACTGTGGATGATGAGTAGGGTAATCTTCAGGGTGAGAAGCCGTCATCTACTGCAGTGTGTAGCAGTCAGCTTATCGCTGGAACAGCATGGTGGCTGGAGGAGAGCAGCGGTGAGGCTGGTCAGCGTGCACGTCCTTCCTCTGAGCTTGGTGGAGCGCAGTGGCGGCGTGGCCGTGATGACGTCAGACACCCAGGATGCACTGCGACGCATTTCGGAGTATGCACTGGCCGTGGAAGGCGTGAGTGCGCTCCTTTTTTCAAGCAGCTGCGAGGCGGAAGTGCTAGCCATTTAGCCACTGTGCTGCCCATGACTATGATTATTTATGATACAGGATTTATGTAGTGCCAACAATTTGTGTAGCGCTTTACAATAAAAAGGGAGAGACAGTACAGTAACAATACAAGAGGGTTAGGAGGGCCCTGCTCCTGAGAGCTTGGAATCTAATAGACTACTCTTAGATTGTAAGCTCCCAGGATCAGGGCCCTCCTAACCCTCTTGTATTGAACTGTATTGTTGCTGTATTGTCTCCCTTTATATTGTAAAGCGCTGAGCAAACTGTTGGCGCCATTAATCCTGTATAATAATATATAAATCCTGTATAATAATATATAAATCCTGTATAATAATAATAATAAATAATAATACTCGGAAAGGACTAAAAGAATTCCCTTAAAACTAAACCTGTTACCTATTCAGACTTTGGTCCCCCCCCTTTCTGTTTCCACATGTTGCGTAGTGGTGCTGGCAGTAGACAAGTCAGGTCTTTGTCGTTGTCAGTCTGTAAATAAGTCTGACCATTGTGTCAGCAGTTAGCAGGGTCATACATTTTACATCAGCACTATGTCACAGGTGAAATCTAATCTCCTTTCCTTTTTCACACAGTTACTCATTTGAGGCCTTGAATTTTATCTGACATCATTTGAGCCTTGACCCACTTATGTACAGCGGTAGTCAGTCCTGGCATTTATTATTATTATTATACAGGATTTATATCGCACCAACAGTCTGCTCAGCGCCTTACAATATAAACAATACAGTTCAGTACAAGAGGGTGAGGAGGCCCTGATCCTGGGAGCTTACAGTCTAAGAGCCAATGTGTTCTGCAAACCTCCTGTACCTTTTTGGGTTGCACCCTCCCACCCAATTCTTTTTCAGCAGATTTTATGTTCGAAGTATATGAAGGGTTCTTTTTGCTTTGACCTGTCTCTAGATTGTAGTAAAATGGTATCATTCACAGAATAGGTCTTGGTATATTCTGTACTAGTTGCCATAACTTAGATTGTAAGCTCCAAGGAACGGGGCCCTCCTAACCCTCTTGTATTGTTGCTGTATTGTCTCCCTTTGTATTGTAAAGCGCTGAGCAAACTGTTGGCGCCATAAATCCTGTATAATAATAATGTAAGTATGTATGGACCATACCTGTGGGATCCTTATTGATCCTTATATGGGTATTGTTGCTGTAATGTCTCCCTTTGTATTGTAAAGCGCTGAGCAAACTGTTGGTGCTATAGAAATCCTATATTATTTTATTAATGAAATATAATATAATAAAGAATATAATTTATTAGGATTTACTTGATTTGAAGATTCCTTTGGTTGAAGGATACGTTTCAGAGGCATGCAGGAAAATGAGCATCTAGTCAGACCCTTTTTGAGAGGTATTTATCCATTCATTGTCCGACAGAATTATGTAGCAGCTGCAGGAGAGGTGTGAGGGCCACATGAATTGTTTTGGAGGGCCAGATTCGGTCCGTGGGCCATGTGTTTGACACTTTGCCATAGATTATACAATAGTCTTTCCTTTCACCACAGGTGGAAGGAAAGTTGCCTGATTCCCCCAACAAAACGGTCAGTGTTGATGGGAAATTCCCTCCCGTTGTGTTCTGCCTTTGGAGATCCTTCCCTGCCCGTAGAACACAATGATCACTGGCGGCTATAGCCGCTGGCATTGATTGCATGAAAAAAAATCCAGCAGGCTGATTGTACTGAAGTCACTCGATGGATCAGCTTCATGACAGCTAGCCTGCCCATAGATGGATCAGTGGATCCATCTGTGGTTCGCTTTGGTGCTGAAAATGACAATGTGACACCGGTGAGATTTTGGTGGCTGGGTACATATATACCTAATGAAGTGCTCTGTGTTTTACTATATTGGGTCAGTGGTGTATCTGAACGGTGGGAGGAATTTAACTCGAGCGTTGATCTGTTTCGGCTGTCTTTCCGGAAAGTCGTCAGATCTCACTGTTTGTTTTCATAATAGAATTTCGGGCAGTTATATTGATTTGAGAGTGAGGTTCAGTAGTAGGATGGGCGAGCGAGGTTCAGTAGTAGGATGGGCGAGCGAGGTTCAGTAGTAGGATGGGCGAGCGAGGTTCAGTAGTGGGATTGGGCGAGCGAGGTTCAGTAGTGGGATTGGGCGAGCGAGGTTCAGTAGTGGGATTGGGCGAGCGAGGTTCAGTAGTGGGATTGGGCGAGCGAGGTTCAGTAGTGGGATTGGGCGAGCGAGGTTCAGTAGTGGGATTGGGCGAGCGAGGTTCAGTAGTGGGATTGGGCGAGCGAGGTTCAGTAGTGGGATTGGGCGAGCGAGGTTCAGTAGTGGGATTGGGCGAGCGAGGTTCAGTAGTGGGATTGGGCGAGCGAGGTTCAGTAGTGGGATTGGGCGAGCGAGGTTCAGTAGTGGGATGGGGCGAGCGAGGTTCAGTAGTGGGATGGGGCGAGCGAGGTTCAGTAGTGGGATGGGGCGAGCGAGGTTCAGTAGTGGGATGGGGCGAGCGAGGTTCAGCTTTTGTTGAGCTAAAACATTTGTCTGGTAAAAGCTTAACCACAAACGGAAGTAGAAGATCCGGAGCCTGAGGTACAGATCAGCAAAACTGGTTTTGTCTCACTAAAGGACCTGTTTTGTTAAAGTGCACTTTAACTTTTCTTAAAGTGTTTGTTGTGTGTGGGATTTTTTTTTTTTTTTCTTTGTGGATGTAAAAAAAAAAAAAAAAATTGGAGAAGCTGGCTTGAATTTGGAAAGCATGTTCACCTTTCTGCCATGGAAAATAAATTGAGCCAGTGTTTTAAATCCTTAAAATGTTGATTGGGGGGAAAAAGTTACAAAATATATTTTACTAATGAATAGATACATGTATAATCATCAAGTTGTTACAAAGTATAATTTTCTCCTCTGTCAAAATGTGTCAAAAACAAGTGTTAAGTATGCTAAGGCTTTCATAAACAAGCACATGAATGGGAAGTATCTGTATCGGCTTTATGCATCTGTGTGTAGTGCAGGATATTTATATATATATATATATATATATATATATATATATATATATATATATATATATATATATATATATATATAAAATATAAATTTTTTATTTTTTTTTTCCCCTGGCAGGAGAAACCTCATTTCCAATAGACCAGTGTGCAGGAGGCCTACAAATGCAGATCTGGTGGGCACCGCACCCCAGCCACAGGTTGTCACGTAAACAGAGCACACAGAAGACATTTCTATGTGCCCTTGCGGTGAGCGTGCATTAGTCAGATCAGAAGGGCTCAACGTGACCTGGTGGGAGTGGGCTCTGAGGGCGGAGGAAGCCATTGGCTGTCAGTCCATTTCTGTGAGGTGGGAACAGGGGATGTGGCCAAGCTGTGTTGTGTGTCTATGGGCGCGCACAGTCCAGCTCGTCAGCATGTGTGCCCACATAGCACATGGCTTGATATGGGTGCGCTCGCAGGGAGGAAGAGAGGACAGCTCTGGCAGGGAAAAAAATCATGTAAACATGCTCTCCCTGCACTTGCATGGGTTCCTCCGGGTTCTCTGGTTTCATTACACTCCAAAGACATACTGGTGAAACCTAAACAATCCAGTCAGGCAGGCCCTTGCACTACATAGTTGCAGGTAGATCTGAAGGAAATTGTATAGTGTATGGCCAGCCTTGTGACGCCCCAACTGTATAATCTGTTGCAGATCGACCAACCATGTAGGACGTTATTGGATAAAAACTATATAGATTGTTTATCCTGCTCTCCCCTCCTCCCAACTGCAGATATATTGATAAATCTAAAAGGAAGTTGTACAGAAACTGGATTCATATTAAAAGACTGCGACAATCAAGTCAGACGAACCTGAGAATTTCATGAGGAGGAAGTAGAGCTGCAATCCCTGTAGTGTAATACTAAGCAGGAAACAAAAACCGGCATACGTAACGACACGTACATTGACCTGCAATGAGCACATCACATTTGCATAATATATTTATAGACAAAAATCCAGGTTATAAAATTCCCTTCAATCCTTTTTGCAAGTTAAAAAAAACAAAAACTTTAGGCTTGAAGATTTGTTAAAACCTCCAAACATATATTCTCTGAAAACCGAGACCAGAGGGGATTATGTGATGGCAGCGGCAACTTTTTATGCCACATGATATTTGCACAATGGTTTTTCACCTTCATGCATAGAATGTGTTACTAAACCCGGACCCTGCATTCACCATATCCGCTCTCCCCGGACCCCGCATTCACCATATCCGCTCTCCCCGGACCCCGCATTCACCATATCCGCTCTCCCCGGACCCTGCATTCACCATATCCGCTCTCCCCGGACCCCCGCGGTCACTGTATCCGCTCTCCCTGGACCCTGCATTCACTATATCCGCTCTCCCCGGACCCTGCATTCACTATATCCGCTCTCCCCGGACCCTGCATTCACTATATCCGCTCTCCCCGGACCCCGCATTCACTATATCCGCTCTCCCCGGACCCTGCACTCACTATATCCGCTCTCCCCGGACCCTGCATTCACTATATCCGCTCTCCCCGGACCCTGCATTCACTATATCCGCTCTCCCCGGACCCTGCACTCACTATATCTGCTCTCCCCGGACCCCGCATTCACCATATCCGCTCTCCCCGGACCCCCGCGGTCACTGTATCCGCTCTCCCCGGACCCCCGCGGTCACTGTATCCGCTCTCCCCGGACCCCCGCGGTCACTGTATCCGCTCTCCCCGGACCCCCGCGGTCACTGTATCCGCTCTCCCCGGACCCCCGCAGTCACTGTATCCGCTCTCCCCGGACCCCCGCGGTCACTGTATCCGCTCTCCCCGGACCCCCGCGGTCACTGTATCCGCTCTCCCCGGACCCCCGCGGTCACTGTATCCGCTCTCCCCGGACCCCCGCGGTCACTGTATCCGCTCTCCCCGGACCCCCGCGGTCACGGTATCCGCTGTAAAAGCGGCTGTAAAAGCATTGTGGGACCCCACTGGGATTGGAGATCTGTACAGTTGAAAGGCGGGATCAGAAGGTGATTTCTTTTGATCTAATGCTATGAAAAAGGTGCAGAATGTCTGTCATTGTGGTAACATTGCAGGGGGGGGGGGGGGTGGTGGTGTGTGTTTTTGGCTTGGTTTCACTTTTTCCTGGGTAGAGACTTACAAAATGACAACTTCCTTGAACAAATAATAACTTCCATCTATTTTATAAATTGTCTTGCTTGCTTTTATTGGCCCTCAGGCCCCACGTACACGGGACACTTTTGAACGATGGAAACTGACTGCTGGACAATGTAGGTTAAAAATGTCTGTTTAGCCGCGTTTGCATACCGCGTTTATGAGCGTTTATTAAAGATAACCTCAGGAGACCTTCCAAAATGCTCAGAATGCACTGAAAAACAGTAAATTAACTATTTTGACATTTTGAGAGAAATAGAGAGCAGAAACAGAGCGTAGCAGGGGCGGACTGACCATTTGGAAACTCGGGCACTGCCCGAGGGCCCGGGGTCAGTAGGGGGCCCCATGAGATGCCACCGGTACCTCTTTTTTCATAGGCTTTTTTGAGTTTGGGCAAGGACACAGGGGCCCCATGATCCCCTATTGCCGGGGGGCCCCTTGAGTTGTCAGTCCGCCCCTGGAGAGTAGTGTATGTTGAGATGACCTGCCTTTTTTTTTTTTTTTCTCATTTCTTGATCAGCAATCGAAAAACTGAACAGATTTATTTTTATTACAGGTACTTATATAGCGCCATCAATTTACACAGCGCTTTCCATGTATATTGTACATTCACATCAGTCCCTAACCCTCAAGGGGCGCACAATCTAAGGTCCCTAACCCTCAAGGGGCGCACAATCTAAGGCCCCTAACCCTCAAGGGGAGTACAATCTAAGGCCCCTAACCCTCAAGGGGAGTACAATCTAAGGCCCCTAACCCTCAAGGGGAGTACAATCTAAGGCCCCTAACCCTCAAGGGGAGTACAATCTAAGGCCCCTAACCCTCAAGGGGCGTACAATCTAAGGTCCCTAACCCTCATTCATACATACACATACTAGGGACAATGTAGACAGGATTCAGTTCACCTACCAGCATGTCTTTGGAGATTTCGCCATCCACACAATGGAGGTGGATGGAGAAAAACCCTTATTGTATGTATACAGAGAGACGACTTTGCTGTCAGAATACACTGTTCAGTGCTGATGCTGATTGGCTGCATGTGCTGATCGAATGGAAAATTTATCAACATTCCTTTTTTTGAGAGGAATTGATCCTTCGAACAACTTCTCAATTGTGATTGGCCTAGTTGGACATTTGAAAAAATCTTCTGACTGCTGGAAAATGGAGGTTAAAAAACGTCTGTTTAGCCGCGTTTGCATACTGCGTTTGAGTGTTTACGTTTTTAGAAGCATTTTTTAAAGATAACCTCAGGAGACCTTCCAAAATGCCCAGAATGCACTGAAAAACCATAAAT